>NC_069501.1:722729895-723029895 GCF_027579735.1 Bombina bombina | reverse complement strand
CATTGCGCATGCGTTAGGTGTTAGGTTTATTTTAGCAGATCGCGGTTGACAGGGAGATAGACATTGCGCATGCGTTAGGTGTTAGGTTTATTTTAGCAGCCAGTTTAGGGAGTTACGGGGCTCCAATACTCAGCGTAAGGCTTCTTACGGCTGCTTTTTGTGGCGAGGTAAAAATGGAGTAAGATTTCTCCATTTTTGCCACGTAAGTCCTTTCGCTGTATATTGGATACCAAACTGCGCGGGTTTGGTATACCTGCCTATGGCCCAAAAAACTACGGGCGACGGCAGAAATATACGAGCGTAACTTCTAGGTTACGCCGTATATAGGATACCAAACCCGCGCAAATATTGGCGTCGCCGACTTTTGCGGGCGACGATTTTTATCAGATCGACCCCTAAGTGCTCTATTTTTAACCTGAAAGCCATTGAACATAATTATATTGTATTGCACTTGAATCATAATATGTCAAAGTGTTCACTAAAGTACAATTTTGAGATTTTTGTTTGTAAAGCATTAGACATTGTTTTCTTTGTATATAACTGAAAGTGTCAAGTTACAAAAACTGTCAGATGTGTATAAAAAATAATAATGTGACTTAATTTAAAAAAAAAATCACCATAGTTCTTTAAACCTCTATTGCCGATACTCGTCGCTTTAATAGTAGTTTGTGTTGCAAAAGTATTTTTGGCTTTTTCATTTGATTTTGTTAGTCAGCCCATACAGTTTTTTTATTATATTAACCAGAAAATATACCTGAGGTTGTAATTTTTAAAAGCTCTTGTTTCAAATGCGTTAACCAGATCATCAGTTTATTTGTGTATAAATGGATACAATGTTATCATATCAACTTGGTTATTTTCACTGTAGTTTTTTGCAGTTAAAATATAAATGGAAATTTAAGTAGCACATAACACTTTCCCTATAATAGTAATTCAAGCTGTGCTAGAACAATCCATGCAGTGGGTCATTAATAGTGTTGATAAAGTTATTAATACAGCTGTCAAAAAGATTACACAATCAGTCAGTTCACAAAGCTGTCATATTTTAATTTTGCGCTAGCCAAACTACACTAAGTTGTTGGATGTTAAAGGGACAGTCTAGTCAATAATAAACTTTCATGATTCAGATAGGGCATGCAATTTTAAACAACTTTCCAATTTACTTTTATCATAACATTTGCATTGTTTTCTTAGTATTCTTTGTTGAAAGCTAAACCTAGGTAGGCTCATACTGTATGCTAATTTCTAAGCCCTTGAAGGTTATCTGCATAGTGACAGTTTTTTATAGCTGGACAGTGCTACTTTGTGTGTGCCATAGATAACATTGTGTTCACTCCCGTGGAGTTATTTATGAGTTAGAACTGATTGGCTAAAATGCAAGCCTGTCAAAAGAACTGACATAAGAGTGCAGTGTGTAGAGGCTTATATACAAGATAATCACAGAGGTAAAAAGAATATTAATATAACCAGGTTGGTTATGGAAAACTGAGGAATAGGTAATAAAAGGGATTATCTATCTTTTTGCACAATAAAAATTCTGGAGTAGACTATTCCTTTAAATGAAAATAGTGTTAATGCTTAAAGTACCTAACACATTTTTTGTGCAAGCATAAAATAGAAAAGCAAAGTATGTGAACCAGCTGATATAATTTTACACCAGCCAAAAATGTTAACCCTTTATGACTAAAACTTAACACTACCATTGTGAACATACCTTTATAAAATGATCTATGCCATTTATATCTGAACTGCATGCTCTGCCAATGTTAATTTACAGTTTCATTTTCTGTGGGGTAGCAGACTATACACCAACGCTAACAGCCACAAAAATTACTAATATAAGGTATATATGAAGCAGGGTCAAAAGCAGCTCTTTATTAAAGGGACATGAAACCCAATTTTTTTTCTTTTATGATTTAAAAAGAGCATGCAATTTAAACAGCTTTCCAATTTACTTCTATTATACAATTTGCTTCATTATCTTGATATCCTTTGTAGAAAATCATGTATAAATAGGCTCAGTAGCTACTGATTGGTGGCTGCACATAGATGCCTCATATGATTGGCTCACCCATGTGCATTGCTATTCCTTCAAATAAGGATATCTAAAGAATGAAGCAAATTAGGTAATATAAGTAAATTGGAATGATGTTTAAAATTGTATTCTCTATCTGATTCATGAAAGAAAAGAATTGTGTTTCATGTCCCTTTAATCAAGCATTGAAGATAAATATAATAAAAATATTTCAAACAGCCAATAGGAATATATTTGTAAACAGGAAAATATTTTATTTGTTATTAACTTGTCTTGTTTTAATGCTAGGGATAGAAAAGTTTTTGCCCTTCCCTTATTAGCTTGATGTATATCTTTTGCATTTTCTTTATGTCTTTATTTTTTGTATATCAATAATCTTTGTTTGTTATTACCTAATCTTTTTATGGTGTCCTTCTGCTTTTTTTTGTGTCCAATGTGCTCTCTTTTAATGTATCAGGGGCAATATTTTTTCCTGATTCTGTTGCTGCACAAAATAAATGGGGGACCTGTGTGTGTGTGGGGGGGGGGCATGGATAGTTAGTGGTCAGAGTCAGTGCTGCTGGGGCAGGCCCACTGATGCTGTATGGGGGGAGCTAGGCAGACTAGGGAGACTAGGGGTATTATTATATGGTTAAGGATGTGGCTTTTTATCATTGGCCAGGCTGGGAGGGGCTAATTCTGCCCCTCCCCCTCAAACTAAGAAAAAGTCAGGTGTGCAATTTGAAAGATTTTGGTTGTTTTTCACCCCTGTAGAACGACCAATGAATTTATGGAAGTGACTATTTTTTGTATGGAAGTTATTTATAGTAATGTCACATTCACTGGAATTCCTGTGCAAAAGTATTATATAGCAGCTCACTTTACTTTAATTAGTAAAAGATACAATATGAAAATTTAGTTAGGAAAAAATATATATTCTGGATTAAAGCTATTTTTGGCACAGATCTTAACAGACCTTATTGAAAGTGATAGATGCCTGGCCAAATACAAAGGAACATATGATGGCTAATTAACATTTTTAATGTCCAAACACTTCATTGTAATCATAAATGGACATTTCGATAATTATATTTTTTGGAGTTTCAGAATTTTCAAGTGTGAGTAATAGTCTATTGAACTAAAATCAGTTGTGTTTGTTAACATATGAACTAACCATAGACAAAAAGATTGGAAAAAAGCCAACATATGCCACAGAAAAGAAATTAAAATGTTTTTGTTTTTTTTTCAAATTTCAATATTGCTGATTCGCTGAATAATAAGTGGTTTTGCAAAGACTGACTCACATATTAGCTTAATTAAAACATGACTTTTAATATTGTCTTCTTTAAATAACGAAGAAAAAAGAAGCAAAGTATAAAAAAATGAGGAAATGACCTAACTGGCATGTAATTAAAAGCATACACTCCACTAACAGATTTTGGTAGAGAAAATAAAAAGTGTATTTTTTTCTGTTTTTTTTAACAAAAAAACCTGTGTAGCCAATAACATTAATATTTCCAGGCTCTATGGTTATTTAATCTCCTATATATTGTTTTTCATATGTTTCTGTAAATGTAATTGCTCTAATAATTATTATCAATTACGGAGTGGCTAGTTAAAAAGTAAGGGCTGTCATAACCTTTAGCTAGTGGTGCTTCAGTAGAACACTGCGTACCACTGCTGAAAGCATTGAGCTCACGAGAGCGTGCTTCCGTAGGATTCAATGGGAGCCTAGTTCTGATGCCGTCATACACGACATCAGAGTGCAGCGATTGCAGCATATTATAAATATATATATGACTATATACATATATATTTACTAGCGATAAGCGTGTGCAGAGGGCAGTCTGTTTTACCCAAAGCTAATACAGGTAGCCCTCAGTTTACGCCGGGGTTAGGTTCCAGAAGGAATGGTTGTAAATCGAAACCATTGTAAATTGAAACCCAGTTTATAATGTAAGTCAATGGGAAGTGAGGGAGTTAGGTTCCAGGCCCCTCTCAAAATTGGCATAAGTAACACCTAATACATTATTTTTAAAGCTTTGAAATGAAGACTTGAAATGCTAAACAGCATTATAAACCTAATAAAATAATAACACAACACAGAATATATAATTAAACTAAGTTAAATAAACAAAAAACATTTGCTAAGCAGCATTATAAACCTAATAAAATAATCACACAACATATACTTTACTTGCATTTTTCTGCAAACAGTTCTTTCTATGCATTCCAATCTGGACTGATTTATAGACAGGAAGATCTTGTTCCTTTGCAAGCTGCTCGATAGATAAGTTCTGGTTAAATTGATTAACTTAAGCTTGCTTGGCTTGCATACCTTTTCGGCAACACAAGCGGACAGCTCCACCTACTGGCTTTTTTAATCAATGCACTGCTTCTCAATGCTTTTCAATAGCAGTCACATGACTGAAAAAAAAGGTTGTTATTCTGAAACTGTGCAAATTGAACCGTTGTAAACCGAGGGCCACCTGTATTACAAAAAATAAAAAAATGTAAAATTACAGAAAATAATAAACAAAGCTATCCAGAATAAAAAAATTAAA
Organism: Bombina bombina; assembly: GCF_027579735.1. Classification (NCBI taxonomy): domain Eukaryota; kingdom Metazoa; phylum Chordata; class Amphibia; order Anura; family Bombinatoridae; genus Bombina; species Bombina bombina. The sequence continues at coordinate 723,025,317 of NC_069501.1, read as the reverse complement.
CCTAAACTAATACCCGTATAAAAATAAAAAATCCCCCCAAAATAAAAACACCCCCTAATATAATACTAAACTACCAATAGCCCTTAAAAGGGCTTTTGTAGGGCATTGCCCTAAGCTCTTTTACCTTAAAAAATTACCAATTACCCCCTAACAGTAAAACCAACTCCCCAAAATAAAAAAACTAAGTCTAAAAAAATCTGTTACCCATTGCCCCTAAAGGGCATTTGTATGGACATTGTCCTTAAAAGGGCAATCAGCTCTTTAGTGCCCATTAAAAAATAAAAAAGCCCTAATCTAAAAAACAAAATAAAAACAAACAAAAAAAACCCCTAAGTCTAACCCCGAAATAGGTACTCACAGTTCCTGAAGTCCAGTGGTATTCTTCCAGGTGGCTCCATCATCTTCTATCTTCAACCGGAGCGAAGGCAGCGTGGTCTTCCCTGATGCGTGGATCCGGAGCGGCTGTCCTCAGTGGAGGTGGTTCTCAGCGGCGTGGAGGCTCCTCTTCATATGATCTCCATCATACACTAAAAATTGAATGGAAGGTACTGCATTCAAATTGGGGTACCTTGCATTCCTATTGGCTGAAATTTTTTAAATAAGCCAATAGTATTAGAGCTACTGAAATCCTATTGACTGTTAAAATCAACCAATAAGATTTCAGTAGCTCTCATCCTATTGGCTGATTTCAAAATTTTAGCCACTAGGAATGCAAGGTACCCCAATATAAATGGGGTACCTTGCATTCAATCTTCAGTGTGCAGCAGATGATCGCATCAAGAGGAGCCTCCACGCCACTGAGGACCGCCGCTCTAAATCCGTGCATCAGGGAAGAACGCTCTGAACCTCCGCTCTGCGCCGCCTTCACCTCGGATGAAGATAGAAGATGATGGAGCCGCCTGGAAGAAGACCTTCACCACCGGACTTCAGGAAATGTGAGTAACTATTTCGGTGTTAAACTTAGTTTTGTTTTTTTTTTTTTTAGGGGGGGGGGTTAGATTAGGGCTTTTGTATTTTAATGGACAGCAAAAGAGTTGATTGCCCTTTTAAGGGCAATACCCATACAAATGCCCCTTTAGGGGCAATGGGTAGCTTAGGTTTTTTTATTTTGGGGAGTTGGTTGGGGGGGTTACTTTTAGGAGGTAACTGGTAATTTTTTTAGGTAAAAAAGTTGTTTAACTTAGGGTAATGCCCTACAAAAGGCCCTTTTAAGGGCTATTGGTAGTTTAGTGTTAGTGTTTTTTTAAGAGGGCTTTTTTATTTTAATGGGCAGCAAAAGAGCTGATTGCCCTGTTTTTTTTTGGTGGGGGGGTTGGGTGGGTTGGGTTGTTTTACTGTTAGGGGGGACTTAGTATTTTTTTATTTAAAAGAGCTGTTTAACTTAGGGCAATGCCCTCCAAAACGCCCTTTTAAGGGCTATTGGTTTGTTTTTATTTTGGAGGTACTTTTTTTTAATTTTCATAGGGGTATTGGATTAGGTTTACTTTTTTATTTTTGATAATTTTGTTTAGTTTTTATGTAATTTTACACTTTTTTTTATTTTTTTGTACTTTTAGATTATTTTTTGTAATTTATTCAGGTTTTATTTTTAAATTAATGTTAGGATTTTTATTTTAATTGTACCTTAGTAATTTTTCTTATGTAATTGGGGTTAATTTAGGGGTTGTTAGGATAGGGGGCTTAGTAATTAAATTAGTTATTTGCAGTGTGGGGGGTTGGCGGTTTAGGAGTTAATAGGTTAATTAGGTTTATTGCAATGTGGGGGGTTGGCAGTTTAGTGGTTAATATTTTAATTATCTTATTTGCGTTGTTTAATTTGCTGATTAGGAGTTAATTACTTTATTATTTTGCAATGTGGGGGTTGGCGGTTTAGGTGTTTGTTAATATTTCTTGCGGGCGCTTAGGTATTTTTTTCTTAATACTTTGTGTGGGTGGTTAGTTTTTGTTTTGTTAATACTCTGTGCGGGCGGTTAGGTTTTTTTTTTGTTATACTTCGTGCGGGCAGTTCATTTTTTTATTTTGTTATTATTTTGTGTGGGTGCTAAGGTGCTTTTTCTTAATGCTTCATTTGGCTACGCTATATCCAGGTGGATTCCGAAAATGGCAGGATGGTGAAAGAATCCACCTGTGCTGGATTCTTTCACCACCCTGCCATTTTCGGAATCCACCTGGATGCTGCCAACATTCCTTTTGATGCGTGTGCAACTGACAACAGCAACGGACGCGTTACAAATGCGATTATAGTATAGATGTCCTAATATGTGTATATATACTTAAAAACACATAAATATATATGTTTATAAGCAAATACTTCTATATTTACTGGGAACATAGGTTCCCATAGATCGCAATGTAAAGGCACTTTTCAGTGCCGTTTTTTTCTCTAACATCCCACACCTGCTGATTTTAGCCCCAAAAACTGCTAAGTGCTGTTTTCTTTCTTTTTTTTTTGTTGTTAAAAATGCTACATTTAGAAAAAAGAAAAGAAAACTAACCCTTGATTTTGGAGGCATTTGGGGCACATTTATAAAATTAACCAGAGATCTAATGCTGGTTATTTTTATTATATAAAATCTAGCCCAATATGTTTTCAGTGATCCATTTTACCTGTTGGTCCATATTAAACAATTTACTAATAGCTAATTTACCATTATTTTGTTATTTCAAATAGTTGCATTTGCCTATTGAAACTACATTCACTGAAAATGTGAATACTGCAGTATTCCCTATAGATTAGTTATGCAAATAAGAGGCAGCAACAAAAATAAGCATCCCAGTGGGAAGTTACCAGTATTTTGAATACAATGAAATCTAATCAACTTGCCTGAGTACATTATTTCTTTAATATTTTATCAAATATTTCTGATACTAGCAGCAAAGCATTAAATGTATTAGAAACTACACCTTTAAGATATTCTACAAATTTAAAACGATAAATTTAATATCTAAGTATTAAGAGCAATATTATATAAAGATAAGACTCTAATTCATCATTACTAATAAACCAGTGACGTTGTTTCGGTTTATAAATTATTTGGGTCTATAAGAATGGGCAGTGTATTTTTATTATAAAGAACATGATTGGGCAGCTATCATATATACGTAAATAGCTTCATATCTTATAATATTGCTGTATTTGATGTGGATTTATGGAACATGTACGGCTTGAAAAGACACAGATGTCAACTTTTTTCTTTGCTTTATCTAAAAAAATGCATTTCAAAATAGTTTTCAGCTTGTTAAAAAAAAAAAATATATATATTAATGTTTCTTTGCCATACTTGCAGAGGTGTGACTCTTTCCACCAGTAAAATAGACGCTTGTCCTTATCAACCATTGAGTAAGAAGTATAAAAATCATTACTGCAATATTAGTTTCAGTTTAAACTTAACCAGCTCTTACTTAAAGGGACATGAACCCAAAATGTTTCTTTCATGATTCAGATAAAGCATACATTTTTAAACAATGTTCCATTACTACTGTGAGCAAGCATAACACATATTGGTAAACCAATGACATGGGGCATATACAGTATGTGAAGCTACCATTCATCAGCTAGCTTCCAGCTCCTGAGCCTAACTAGGTGTGCTTTCCAACAAAGGATACTAACAGCACAAAGCAAATTAGATAAGTGAAGAAAATTGTAAAGTTGTTTAAAACTGTATGCTCTATCTGAATTAAAAAAAAAGTATGTCATGTCCCTTTAATGTGTATAAATGCTTCTCTTTCATGTGTACGGTAAAATATATGTAAGTACAATGTCCCTTTAAGTTAAACATATATACTAATCTATTTGATATCACAGATTGCCTCATATTATCTATTCTAATTTGGACACAATATAATTTTAGAAGGACCAGCTGCCTGTTTTTATCATTTAAATGCAGCCATATTTTTGGCATCTTAATATATGATAAATTGTAAAAGCAATCCTGCTTGGACATCTGTCATTTGAAAACTATATATTTAAAGATAATGTTGTTTTAATCAGTTATCGTAAAAATAGTTTTATTCAAGTGTTTATTAATACATGATTTTATTTTGTGCTCTTTTTTACTTCAATTGTGATTAATACATTTTAGTTATGTCACCTTATTAATTCAGAATAAAATAAGTATACTCATACTCACATTTACTATACTTGCATGTGAAATAATAATTTTAAAAGATGATAAAGATGATACTATTTAGTATGAGCCTTTATTAACTATTAACTACACATTGTAGTTGTTGAAATCATTAAAGGGACATTAAACACTAAATAAAAGCTTGACAGAATGATGCATTCAAAGAAAAGATTTGTCTGAGAATAACATGTAGATGTATTTATTTTTAAAGTTTAATTAGCTGTTTAAATATTGCCAAAATAAGTGTAAAGTTTTAATGTCTATAAAACAATGGGAGCTGCCATGTTGTAACTTAGGTTACCTTCTCTGCTGTGGCCAATTAAGGACAGTTATAAATAGGTCATTAGAGTATATGGTAAATTGCTGTGTGAAATATAACTGCACTTCATTTTCTAGCAGGAACTGAAAAGCTCAGAATTACAGGAAAGGGGGGGGAAATAATAATGAAAGTACATTGCCGACTTTATCTATCTATCTATCTATCTATCTATCTATATACAGTATATATATATATATATATATATATATATATATATATATATACTGTGTATATATATATATATATATATATATATATATATATACTATATATATATATATATATATATAATTTGATTTATCATTTTATATTGCCATCTCAAAGTGTTTAATGTCACTCTAAATCAAACAGGTTTTACAGTGTTCAAAAGATGTCACGCCTGCCTGATGCAACTGTCACTTTAAAGCTACTTCCTCTGTGCTTGTCATTCAGAACGCTTGAGTCTTTGGCTTAAACCTTCCTACTGCTGGAATTTACCTGACTAATTATCCTCTGACTGATTACCTCAGCTGGATATTTAGGAAGACTTCAGCTTTTACTTTATTGCACTAGCATTGTCCATCAGCACACTGTCTGATTGCTATTTATTTAACAGCTTCCAAGACTTCTGACCTGTGCTACAGTTTGTTCCAGTCTCAAAAGTATTGTGTTTGGTTCCTTAATTTATGTTTTCAACCTAATTGCTATATCCTGGATATTACTTTATACACTCACTTAAATGTATGTGCACTGTTTAACAAAATACTGGGTGGTTTGTTCTTGGGAACCTGTCCACCTGGCACTGTGGCAAGTAGGCAGCATTTGCTAGCCACAGTTATTATTGCACGAGAACAAAACTCCACCACCCTTGAAGTGGAGAGGTAAAGTAGCAGCAGTCTGAAATGCTTGGGCACCGGAGCTGTATCTGCAGCTTTATAAATAGAGCCCTAGGCTAAAAGCGTGTTATATCTTGGACATTTATACATTGTATCTACTCACTAAATTTATGCCTGAAAACCTGTTAATCATATTATCCAGTTTGTAAGTTTCTGCTTGCTATCAGGTTCCATATCAGTCTTTTTCTGCACCACCTTGGAATTGTTTTGTCTCTCTGTGAATGTGTGTAATCTGCTTCAGTCTATAGCATTACTGCTGTTTCCTTGACAGGTAGAGGTTGGTGAAGTTTTAAGTTGCCATAACTGTAAAAAGTATTTTTTTTATGGTAGCATTTTAAAACAGGAACCAGACAATTATTCAGTAATATACAGTATATCCATTTGTTTAAGAATTTAGTTAAAAACATAGCTGACATCATAATATTCATAAATATCTTTATAATATTTAATCAAAAATAAATCAATGAATGAAATGAAAGTTTCAAGTAGTTTACTAGGGACAAACACGCTGCATGCTGAAAAAAAAGGTCTATTTTTACTCTCCAGTTCACTGTGCACAGATTTGCGGGAGAGGAAATGACTTTATAGTGAGAGTTGGCCTGTGATGATGCCATGATTGTATGCTGGTAGATGTAGTCCTCTCCTGTTTTATTATTTATGGGTGTGGATTACAGCTGCCCATGTCTTAATGATTAGTTTACACTTAAGAGGAGGATTTACAAATCACATTGTGGAATGGGGCAGATTAAGAAAAGGTGGAAGTGAGAAAAGAAGGGAAGTAAAAGGTGTTTTAAAGGTGGTATTTCAAGGATGCATGATTTCATTTAGAAAAGCACAAACATAACATTAAAATATCACTACCTAAATAACAAATACTCAGAATAATTAAGAGAATAAAAAACAGTATGAAAAATGATAATGATGATGATAATAATAATCATGGGGCATTTGGAGGGGCACTGCCCTCACTGCCCTCACTGCCCTCACTGCCCTCACTGCCCTGATGGACCAGCCACTTCTGTGCTTGACACTGCATGAATTATTTGGTAAAGTGCAAATAATGTTTCACTGACCACTTCATCATATTTCAGGATACTTACTATTCTGCTGTAACCTAAGTATTAAAACGTGATCAAAATAAAATAAAAAGTGAACTTAGTGAATTTAGAGAAAATATTTCTGTGTAAATGATCACACTGTCCTAGATTTCTCCTCGATTTCTTATATTTCCAACAAAACACCTCAGAAAGAAGAAACAGAGGGAGACAATAATGTAATCCTATTAGGAGAACCAACTGCAAAAGTGTAATTATTTCCTTTATGTTTCCCTTTTACCAATTGCCAACTATACCTTTCTCTATCTTGATGTTTTTGATCTTCTTTCCAAGTTCTCATATTTTTTTAGAATCAGTAAAAAATTATGTAAATAAACTCATAAGGGAGTATCATAGCAATCTGAACAAAGAGGTAACAATAGCATTACACCAATTAATGGATAATAAAACCATAGTGATCATACCTGCTAATAAAGCTGGAGGTACGATCATTAAGGATACAAATAAATACATTAAAAAGTGTGAAAAACAACTAAAAGACGATCACATATATTGTAAGTTAAAGAACAATCCGATAAATGCATACAAAGAAAGATTGAAACAATATCTACAAAAAGGACACAATATGGGCATTTTAAATAAAAAAAGAATTGACATCCCTGGACATAAAAAATCAAAGAATTCCAACTTTTGATGTTCTTCAAAAATACATAAAAAACAGAAATGATCCACCTGGAAGACAAATTGTATCTGGGATAGATTCTCTAACTAGTAAATTGTCTAATTATATAGAAAGATTTATACAATCATATGTACTTAACACCAAATCATATACAAAAGACACCACTCATATTTTGAATAAACAAAATTAAATAAAATGGGAGGAAGGTTGGTTCTGGCTAATGTGACCTTTTTATATACTATTATTGACCATAGCAAAGGAATGGAAGCTGTGAGATATACTGTATATCACAAAAAGTCAAAGATTTGAAGAATGAACAGATAGAATATATAATTGAGGGAATCAAACTTATCTTGGAAACAATTTTTTTTCTGGTTTCACTATGACTTTTATTTGCAGATAAGTGGAAGGGCAATGGGCACCAGGTTTGCACCCAGTTATGTGAACCTGTTCATGACAGTATTGGAAGAACATTTTATATATAGTGCACATGACTGGTCATAATACCTGGTGTCCCATTCCAGATATATAGATGACCTTCTTGTTATATGGAGGGGTACTAAACCCCAATTGGAAGAGTACATGAAATAACTTAATAAAAATGATTGGGAGGTTAAATTGGTTTTGGAAGCTAGCCAAAGTCAAATTAATTATTTGGACTTGAATATCTATATTGAAAAGGGAAATTAAAACAAAAAACAATATTTGTATATAGATAAGAATAGTTGTCACTACAAAGGATGGCTGGAAAATATTTCAAAAGTACAGTTTTACAGAACAAGAAGGAATTGTTCTTCAATTGAAAATTATAAAGAACAAGTAGAAACGTTGAAATAAAGATTTATTGAGAAAAAATATAACCCAGACAAATTAAATGTAACAATTAATGAGGCAAGCAAATTAAATAGAGAAGATCTACTACAGTATAAGAAGTAAAAATAAATGGAGAAAGATTAATCCATAGGGACTATAATTTAAAATTATAGTACAGAAAGCTTCCAAATAAGAAAGATTAAAGAAAAACATTAGGATATACTAAATACTAAAAAGGGATCCAATTTTTGATAAAATACTGAGAGACAGACCTAAACTTATATTATGGTAAGCACCAAATTTAAAAGATATAATTACAACAAATTATATTTAAAAAGAGATGAATAGAGACTCTTGGTTGAGTAATAGACATCTAAAAGGATTATTTAAATGTGGGATGTGCAGTGGATGCACAAATACCAAAAAAGGAATAAAACATACAGGGAGTGCAGAATTATTAGGCAAATGAGTATTTTGACCACATCATCCTCTTTATGCATGTTGTCTTACTCCAAGCTGTATAGGCTCGAAAGCCTACTACCAATTAAGCATATTAGGTGATGTGCATCTCTGTAATGAGAAGGGGTGTGGTCTAATGACATCAACACCCTATATCAGGTGTGCATAATTATTAGGCAACTTCCTTTCCTTTGGCAAAATGGGTCAAAAGAAGGACTTGACAGGCTCAGAAAAGTCAAAAATAGTGAGATATCTTGCAGAGGGATGCAGCACTCTTAAAATTGCAAAGCTTCTGAAGCGTGATCATCGAACAATCAAGCGTTTCATTCAAAATAGTCAACAGGGTCGCAAGAAGCGTGTGGAAAAACCAAGGCGCAAAATAACTGCCCATGAACTGAGAAAAGTCAAGCGTGCAGCTGCCAAGATGCCACTTGCCACCAGTTTGGCCATATTTCAGATCTGCAACATCACTGGAGTGCCCAAAAGCACAAGGTGTGCAATACTCAGAGACATGGCCAAGGTAAGAAAGGCTGAAAGATGACCACCACTGAACAAGACACACAAGCTGAAACGTCAAGACTGGGCCAAGAAATATCTCAAGACTGATTTTTCTAAGGTTTTATGGACTGATGAAATGAGAGTGAGTCTTGATGGGCCAGATGGATGGGCCCGTGGCTGGATTGGTAAAGGGCAGAGAGCTCCAGTCCGACTCAGACGCCAGCAAGGTGGAGGTGGAGTACTGGTTTGGGCTGGTATCATCAAAGATGAGCTTGTGGGCCTTTTCGGGTTGAGGATGGAGTCAAGCTCAACTCCCAGTCCTACTGCCAGTTTCTGGAAGACACCTTCTTCAAGCAGTGGTACAGGAAGAAGTCTGCATCCTTCAAGAAAAACATGATTTTCATGCAGGACAATGCTCCATCACACGCGTCCAAGTACTCCACAGCGTGGCTGGCAAGAAAGGGTATAAAAGAAGAAAATCTAATGACATGGCCTCCTTGTTCACCTGATCTGAACCCCATTGAGAACCTGTGGTCCATCATCAAATGTGAGATTTACAAGGAGGGAAAACAGTACACCTCTCTGAACAGTGTCTGGGAGGCTGTGGTTGCTGCTGCACGCAATGTTGATGGTGAACAGATCAAAACACTGACAGAATCCATGGATGGCAGACTTTTGAGTGTCCTTGCAAAGAAAGGTGGCTATATTGGTCACTGATTTGTTTTTGTTTTGTTTTTGAATGTCAGAAATGTATATTTGTGAATGTTGAGATGTTATATTGGTTTCACTGGTAAAAATAAATAATTGAAATAGGTATATATTTGTTTTTTGTTAAGTTGCCTAATAATTATGCACAGTAATAGTCACCTGCACACACAGATATCCCCCTAAAATAGCTATAACTAAAAACAAACTAAAAACTACTTCCAAAACTATTCAGCTTTGATATTAATGATTTTTTTGGGTTCATTGAGAACATGGTTGTTGTTCAATAATAAAATTAATCCTCAAAAATACAACTTGCCTAATAATTCTGCACTCCCTGTAGAGACAGATTCCAGTTGACAGTGACATATAGGTGGTAGAATATCAAACAATTTATAACTTGTAATATGAAAAATATTATTTATCTTATCCAGTGTGCATGTGGACTACAGTATATTGGACATACTACTCGTCATCTAAAAATTAGAACAGCAGAACATATCTATAGTATCAATAAAGGAAGCAAAAAACATCCATTATCATTACATTGTGAAAAAAAAAACATAATTGCAGCACCAGAGATATACTTTTCTTTATAATTGCAAAAGTCACACCTCATTGGAGGGGAAGGGATACTTTGAATATGTTAGAGATGAAATGGATATTTGAATTAGAAAGTTTGAGACCGAATGGCCTCAATCGCAATTTTGAAATCTGCCATTTCCTCTAATCTATTCAAAATTTCCCCTGTTTTATACATAGTTCAATTTTTTTTTTATTAATTATTTTCTTTAAAAATCCTTTTAAAGATTTATTTTTTTTAGACATTATGTAAATTTTATAAAAGTTTTTATATACTAATGATGTATTTACTTACCTATAGTTATTCCTTACAAGCTGTTACCTTTAATTGTTAACATATACACAAATGGACTACAAATATAGCTTCCAGATGTAATGGATTACAGATATGGTCACTGGATGACAAAGAACTACAAATATGGCTGACAAACAGGAAGTGACATACAATATGGGACGTCAAGAAACTGGAAGTGACCAGAACAGCCAACATGGCGAAAAAGGCGCTCATTTCAAGTTTGATCTGCTATTACACAGGAACAATATATGACAGGGAACCAATAAGAGATCGAATGGGAAGTTAAATATTTGGCAATACTGAGAGAAATATATCCTTGAAAAGCCAGGAAAGGCAAAACACCTGTCAGTACTGGGCCAAGTGAAGGTACATTTGTAGTATGACATATTGTTTGGTCCTCAAAATATTTTTGGGGATTGTGATACAATATATCTACCAATTGTTACCTGATGTGCCCATAAGGGAATTGTTGTTATTTTAACAAAATAAATATATCTGAAGATACACTGGAGGTGTGGCTGGTTGTGTGCCTAACATAACATTGCCCCAATACGAAAGAGCTCGGTAAAATGCTTGGTAAAAAGCTCAGAACCACGTGAGTAATAAAAAAACTGAATTTTGCAGTTGGTTCTCCGAATAGGATTACACTATTGTCTCCCTCTGTTTCTTCTTTCTGAGGTGTTTTTTTGGAAACATAAGAAGAACTCAAGGAGAAATCTGGGACAGTGTATTTATTTACACAGAAATATTTTCACTAAATTCACAAAGTTCACATTTCTTTTATTTTTATCACGTTTTAATGTTTTGTATTAAATTGGGATTTGCCATTATTTTATTTATTACACTGATATCATTATGTAACCTGCAGTATGTTTATTTTAGCAGTGTTAATCTGACCCCTGCTACTTATTTAGTTATATGCTTACTTCTGCAATACTTAAAGGGACAGTATACGCCAATTTTTTATTTAACTGCATGTAATAGACACTATTATAAAGAATAATATGCACAGATACTGATCTAAAAATCCAGTATAAAACCTTTAAAAAACTTACTTAGAAGCTCCCAGTTTAGCTCTGTTGAAAAGGTTAACTGGAACACCAACTGAAAGTGGTTCTATAGCAAAAAAAAGCAGAAACTTCCCCCTCCACCTTCCTCTGCATGTGAAAAGACTCTTTACACAAACAGGAGCAAGCTGGAGTAGGTATACAAAACATTTATACAAAGAAAAATCTAGTGTATAATGTCCATTTAGGGGCTGTGTTTTACTCTGTACTTGCCACACATTGAAGCCTGTCCAGTCCTTCTTTCAGTTCATCACTATTTAATCATTCATTTATTCTTCCAGGTGTGCCTTGCTTTCTACAGCAGTAAGACACAGTATCACGTAAATCCACATCCAGGATCCTGATTTCTGGCTCAATGGTCAATGTCTCTCACTACCATTGCTCTGAGGGTTCAGCTCCTGTGTGACAAGATGAATCCATTTGATTTTAAATTTGAGTATTTTCCATATTAGTTCCATAGGTTACAAGAGATACATTTTTTTTTTTTAAATAAACCCAGCAATATTTTAAACATGTATTCCATTTATATAACTTCATAGACTGTTTTACCACAATTCTGAGATTTTTCTTTCTTCCACTGGATTATTATTTGAGCATTTCAGAATATAGATTATATGATTAGTTATCACGTGGGTCTTCCTTCCCATATCTCTCCTGCGTAAACTGTTCATTTTTAATCTTTAGAAACAACAAACAAACAACACATGGATATTGTCCATTTGAAGAATATTCAAATTGTAATTTATGATTTCTTTAACATCTTTTTACTGTATGTTGTTATACATTTTATTTGATCATTTGATATTTTTTTTAGTTCTTCCTAAGTAAAGAATCTCTTGCTGTTGCTTTCACTCAATTTTTTGTTGTCCTAGTTGATCTTTTTTTATTTAAAGTAGTCTAATTTCTAACACGTCTGATTTAGAAAATTGTTAGAACTGTTAATAAAGATGTTTTGAAAATGGCTCTAGATCTGCATAACTATTATGTAAATTTGTCCAGCAGCTTTTTAAATATTACATTTCTTATAAACTGAAATAAAATGGCTTACATCATTCAGTATATCTAATAAATGTGCTAAAAATTATAAAAGAAGCTCTTGAAAAATATTTATAGTTATTAACCATTTTGAATGCTGTTTAATCTAAAGGATGAAAAATATTATCACAAAAGTATTATTTATATCTATGAGGTATTGCTGATTTAGCAATCTCCAATTGTCAGAAGTTGTCCCTAATTTAACTCCTCTAAGTCCTCAGACACCTGGGTGTCCTCCATTATTCCAGTTTCCTGCATTATATTGGGACATCAGCTGCAGGTAGGGTTGCACCGATACAATTTTTTAAGACCGAGTACCGATACTTTTTTAAAATACTCGCCACTACCAATTACCAATACTTTTTTATGTCATGTAACAGTTTACCAAGCACAATACAGATGATGATTTAAGATACCTTCTATATAATTATGAAGAACTGTAACTCAAAAGACATTATGAAATAATAAAACAGTTTTATTTGATTGTTGTCACAAAGTTCACAGAACATGTTTAGAAATAAAAATATTACAATAAAATATATTAATAATAACAACAATAAATAACAAATGTAAAATCACCGGGCTTCCGGGAGAATTTTATAAGTTATTGGGGGGAGACGTTGCTTCAGTGCTCACCTCCCTCTATAACAAAATTATGACCGGAGAGGTGTCTCTCACTCATCGCTTCACAGAGGCTAATATTAGTGTGATCCCCAAGGCAAATAAAGACCCACTCCTTCCTCAATCATATAGGCCCATCTCGCTAATGAACCAGGACTACAAATTATTGACAAAAATATTGGCAGATCGCTTGGCGATGGTTCTGCCCACCCTAATACACCAAGACCAAACAGGTTTTGTAAAGGGAAGATCCTCGGTTTTAAATATTAGGAAACTCCAATTTGTTCTAACTCATTACTGGAATAAGGCTGAGGGGAAAGAAAGAGGGGCCCCAGATGCATGTGCGCTGCTTGTGGACGCGGAAAAGGCCTTTGACATGGTCCTCTGGACCCATCTCTTCCACGCACTAGAGAAATTTGGTATCACGGGCCTTTTCGCGCACACGGTCGGCGCACTATATGCCAACCCTAAAGCCTCCATATTAATTAACGGGACCCCATCACCCCCCTTCCAGCTGGGTAGGGGAACTAGACAGGGATGCCCGTTATCTCCCCTACGCTTTGACCTATCAATTGAGCCTCTAGCCATTAAAATTAGAACGGAAACGGAGGGATTGTGGATCGGGGAGGTCCAGTGTCATCTGTCTCTTTTTGCAGATGACATGATACTCTATTTACAAAATCCCAAAGAAAATATACCACAAGTTATGCAAATTATTTCCCAATTCGGATTAGTCTCAGGTTATAAAGTTAACACGGATAAAACCGAGCTGCTCTGGCTACAAAAGACATCACCACACCCGAACATACCATTTAACTTTAAACATGTTAACAACTCGTTCACATATTTAGGAATCAAACTCTCTTCAAACCCAAGGGAATGGTATCATCTTAATTATCGCCCCATGCTTAGGGACATCCAAGATATGTTGCATAGATGGAACAAGCTGCCCATCTCAATGTCTGGAAAAATTGCTCTCATCAAAATGATACTGTTCCCAAAACTCCTGTACTTGTTTCAAATGATACCAGAAATTATGCATAAATCTGACCTTAAGATACTCAACAAAGCCTGTCTATCATTCATATGGGCAGGGAAAAAACACAAAATAAAGGCTACTAGGATGACAGCAGGCATTAGTTTTGGAGGTTTCGCGATCCCACATTTTGAGGCATACTGTGGGGCGGCCCAAATAAAATATGTGCTGGACTGGATGACGGGAAAACAGAACTTTACATTACTGACACTAGAAGAACAACTAGTGACCCCATGGTCACTTCAGGCTTTACCACACATGTCACCTTCACACATCCATAAATTACTCAATGACTACCCATTGCTACTCCAACCTCTCCGAGCCTGGTGGAAAATGTGTAAAAAACTAAAATTCAATCACAATTACACAAAATTTCTCCCACTAAAAGGTAACCCAGAGTTCCCCGCAGGAATAGACACTGGGGTATACACAGCATGGAAAAATAGGGGTTTGACATCAGTGTCTCAGATCGTCAATAATTTAGACATGTCAATCAAGTCGTTCAGAGACCTACAAACACAATACAACCTACCACACAAACACCATTTTGCATACTTACAGGTGAGGCATTATGTTAATGAACTAATCAGACAGGAGGAACTCAAGAACCAAACCCTAGGAATGAATAGACTGTTCAACAGGAGAGAGCAGGGAGAGACATCTATTTCCCACATCTACAAACTATACATTCAACAAACTAACGATGAATCCACTAAACATATTAGTGATACATGGACATCTACCCTAAAGGTAGAAATAACACTAGACACAGTTAAACGTAGCATAGAGAGGGTGAGAGGGGCGACTCTATCAACGACAAATCGAGAATCACATGCCAAATTGTTACAAAATGCATACATATCCCCCAAAATCTACAAAAAGTGGAGACCAGACTCAGAGGGACAATGCCCGAAGTGCAGGGCACTGAACGCAGACTTGCTGCATGTCCTGTGGAACTGCCCCAAAATAAATAGATTCTGGAGAATGATATCCTTCTGGATAAAAAATACTTTCCACACAACTTTAGAATTCTCTCCAGAATTAATAATTTTTTTAGACTCCCCGACACTACCCTCAGACAACATTAGGAAATGGACTGTTAACATTATTCTTCAAGCCAGGAGACTTATCTTTAAGGGATGGTTGGGTACCAAGGCCCCTACGATACCACAACTTAAAACAAGTGTGAAGAAACAATTGCTCGGTGAGGCAGCGGATGTTTTGGGGGACGTGCAGAATAGAACGAGACCATTTATGAAAAAGTGGGAAACTTACATTCACACTCTGGATATCCCCACACAAACTCTGATATTGTTACCCCTTAAAAATTCAGAATTTCTACTATAAGAGAGGCTCAGAGGTAAATGGGACTTCTTATATGCTGATAGAAAAGACAAAACACACATAGATAATAGACAATCACTACACCTTGACACCTGATCTGTGGTTGCTATTGGAAGAGGGAGAGAGGAGGTAAAACTGTCTGTGACTAAGAAGGGGAGGTGGGAAGAAAGGGAGAAAGAAATAATATATTGAAAAAGAAGGTATTGCCTAAATAGACTCAGAATAGTATATAGTTCATGGAGAAAGACTCATACTTGATCTACAAATGTACTAGAATCATTGCTTTGCAAACGAAACTAATATGAATCTGTATAATACTCATGAAAATGTAACCATTGAAATATCTGGATGAGATTGTTTATTTGTTCATGGCAACCTTTGAATGAGAAATAAAGTTTGAAAAAAAAACAAATATAAAATCACAACCAACCAAAAATGCAATACAGTAAAAAAATATAACAGTGCACTGTTTAATCATGGGGGATATCACTATGGGCTAAATTACATTTGATTGGTAAGCTTTACCAATGCTCTCATTACATGTCCGACTCTATCAAAGTCTATGGAGTTGGAAATGAGAACAGACCATTGGTAAAGCTTACCAATCAAATGTAATTTAGCCCATAGTGATATGAGTGTTCATAGGAATTAACTTACTTTTTCCTATGAACACTCTTCCTGCAATTATATAAGCTAAGGATGTTCCTCAGAGTACTGTATGTTTTGAACATAATTGTGCAAGATGAGTACTAGCAGTATATCAGGCAATCTAGCAATTAGAATAATTTTTCAAAAGTTAGTGGCAAGCTTTTTTTAAGGTACAGAAACATCTCTGCATGTTCAGCTATAAGTCTGTTTCTGCTATTTGTAAGGACGGTTGACTCTAAGCTGAACAGTCTTTCACTTTCCACACTACTGCAAGGGGCAGAAATATATTTTTGGGCCATTTTAGCCAGAGCTGGAAATCTTAGTTTATTAACTGGCCAGTACTTCAGTGGTTTGCTTGAATGAGGTACAGTGATCTCTCCTACAATAATACAAATAACAGCAATTTGTATTGGCAGAATTTAAGTGAACAATTTTTAGTTAAAGGATCACTCAATGCAGTAGAATTACATAATTAACAAGTACATAATAAAAAAAAAATGCAATAACACTTACTCTGAATTTTAAATAAGCAGTAGATTTTTTTTCTGACAAATATATTTTCGTCCTTTATCCAGCCAATCACAGACTAGTATACGTATACCCCGTGAGCTTGTGCACTTGCTCAGTAGGATCTTGTTCCCCAAAAAGTATGAATATAAAAAATTTGATAATGGAAGTAAATTGGAAAGTGTCTTAAAACTGCATGTTCTATCTGAATCATAAAAGTTTATTTTGACTTGAGTGTCCCTTTAAAGGACCAGTAAACACAGTAGATTTGCATAATCAACAAATGCAAGATAACAAGACAATACAATAGCATTTACTCTGAATTTCAAATAAATATATTATTTTCTAACACATTTCAAAGTTATGTATATTTCCACTCCCCCTGTACCATGTGACAGCCATCAGCCAATCACAAATGCATATATGTATAGTCTGTGAGTTCTTGCACATGCTCAGTAGGAGCTGGTGACTCAAAAAGTGTAAATATAAAAGACTGTGCATTTTTTTTAATGGAAGTAAATTGGAAAGTTGTTTAAAATTACATGCTGTATCTGAATCATGAAAATGTAAAAAAAACCTGAGTGTCCCTTTAAGTCTCCAATCAAGCTTAAAATGAAATGGGAACATGCAGTTTGAAAAAACGCCACAAGATGGCGTATGGGTAGGAAGTGGAGGTATCTGTTTAAGTATCGGAGCATTTTAACAAGCACAAGTACTCATGCAAATACTTGGTATCGGCACCAATACTGATACTAGTATCGGTATCGGTACAACCTTAGCTGCAGACTCTTATGAACTTTAGGTCATTCAAATGTTGGTAATGAATGTCAATTCCAGTTATGCGTGGTGTACTTGAAAGAATATGAAACTCAATTTTTCTTTCTTTCACGATTCAGATAGAGCATATGATTTTTAACAACTTTTCAATTAACTTCTATTATCTAATTTTTTGTTCTCTTGGTATCCTTTGTTGACAAGGATATCTAGGTAGGCTCGGGAGCTGCTGATTCATGGCTACACATATGTGCCTCATGTTATTGGCTTACCCAATGCATTTACTAGCTCAGAGTAGTGAATTACTGCTTCTTCAACAAAGGATACATATAGAACAAAGCAAATTTGATTATAGAAGTAAATTGGAAGGTTGTTTTAAATTGTATTCTGTATCTGAATCATGAAAGAAAAATGTTGGGTTACATGTCCCGTTAAGCATCTAGAGATTGCTAGTTCAGTGATATTACAATCCCAATTACATGAATTGCAGATCACTACCAGAGTGGTCTAGGTACCTACCTTTATTTTTGACAACAAATATTTTTGGGTATCACTATATAAGAGGCACTCCTCCCAGCTGGTTGCAATGTCTAGAATAGTAAGGAACTTATGGCTCTAGATTTAATAAGCACTGGTACAACTATAATAGCATTATTAATTACATGATCCCCCAGACACCAACTGGTCCAGTAACCATAATTGTACCCTAACTGCAATAAATCCTTAAGCTCTTGGGTCCTCCATTGTCATTAAAAATGTAGCTCCCAAACCCCCTATCACAATTAACACAAACCACACCAGCCCCTACTGAAATTAGCTTCAACTTCAATTTAACCACTTCCTTCATAATTGCAATTATCCTTATCTCCTCATGCTCTTATTTCAATTAACTTTAATTGCCCAATCTCGGCCCTACCTAATGGATTACTTAAACTGCAATTAAAAATACATCTTTAATTACAATGTCCTTTCCTAATAGTGACACTGATATATCTACAGCTATTAACTACATATAACTTTTTGGATTAAACTTTTTCATCCTGTTCATGTTAGTTTGAGAGGTGTTATGTAAGGATATTAGATATTTGACAATAAAGGTGAAGTTTTACAGAGTGCTCCTGTTTATTGCCGTGTTTGATTTGACCAGTGAGAGTTGAGCACCCCGGTATTCCAACAACAAGGTCCGTGCCAACCGCCCTTGTCGTTTTTGTGCGCAAGTGATAGTGGCAGTCTGTGCCCATATAACAATCAAAGCTTGATTATGTAATTTTCCAGTGTGTGAACCTGGTATTATTTTTCTCGAACTCAAAAGAGTGCTGGACTGAGTCACTTCTGGTGAAGTAGAATCAGCTGTTGGACCACAAATTCCTTCACTACGCATGCACTCCACTGTGTCGCCTCATTCTCCAGGGCATCACCACATTCCAATCACCGCAAGTCTGACCAAAAATTTAATCACTGCGCATGCGCTCCACCTCAGAAACTAATCTCTACATTGGAACTGCTTGCTAACCACACAATGTGATAGGCACTGTAATTCCCCCATTTTCACTATTTTTTTACTCTGCCTGGGTGGTTAAAGGGGGTTGCCCCACAGATCCTCTGGCATCCACCCCAAGTGAACCTTGGGGAATGAGGTTTACAAGGTGGGGTGGGGGATTACAGTGCCCATCTCATATATGTTTGATGCGATGACTCAATGAAGTGCATGTGCACTGAGAGGATTTGCAGTAACACACCTCCCACAGCTGATTCCGCATCACTTGAAGGGACACGGTCCAGCATTCTTATCGGTCGTGAAAAAATTATAGAACACTGTTATTTTTTGCTACCCGCCGTAACACACTTCCCAGCATTCCACATATGTTGTAAAAACATGTGTGAAATGTGGTGACATAAGTGAGCACATGAGCAGTAAAGGAGGTAGCAAAATTTGACGAAGACATAACTTACTCCCCGCGTTCCTCACATTTGTTTTGACATGCTAACAGCGCATGCGTGGTGACAACAGGACTTTATATAGTTACCACATTAAAGCTAGGCCTAGGCAGTAACACACTACTTTATAATGGATGCTTGCTTTATGTAATAATATGGTTTGGACGTTGTAATTCAAATATAGTTGAATACATATACCATATAATTAATTGCTGTCCACACACTGGGAATTAGGGGCACACTTTGCCCCAGCATAAGGGGTCCTTAAATCCTGAAATCCGTTGTGAGGGCAGGCACAGTTATCATGTAAATACAAAATTTGAGGAATACGGTGAGGAATTTTCCTCCCCGTCAAATTTTGCTACCTCTAACACTATGCATGCGGGGTACTTCCGTCACCGTATTGCACACAGGTTTTTGCTACATATGTGGAATGTGGTGATGTAATTGCACACGTGCAGTGATAGAGGTAGCAAATTTTGACAGGCAACAAAAATCACCAGAACACTGGTTGATCAGAAATTTTATCCAGTGTCAGAGTTGGTGAGTGTGGAACGATCAATCCCCCAAAAAACTTGGTGGTTAGCCCTGAGGACCAGATGCGACCGGGGAGACTGGAGGAGATATAATGTTATAATTGGGAAACCATGCAAAAGCGGTAAGCGCACAGACATTGTGGTTGTATTGATACTATTAGACTGAGTGATTGAAAAATATAACACTATATATGAGGACATCCTGTATGAACACTTGGTTTTGTTTGGAGAACTCAAATAACATTCACCTAGATTACAAGTTGTGTGTTCGTGTTTTAACGCTGAAAAAATGGCCATTTCAGCGTTAAAACAGCAGCCAATACAAGTCTTGTCGGTATAGCTGTACCACAAGCCTTTTAGCCTGTAATGCAACGTCAGTCCTGCACACGTAAAATGACATTTTTTCATGGGACTTCCATAGCGATGCCTTTACGAGTTTTGCGGTGAGGCTAAAAAGCTTGCGTTCCAGCCAATACCGACAAGATCCGTTCCGCAATCTAAAAGCAGTAGTTATGAGTTTTAAGCTACAAAACTGTAACATAAAACTCATAGCTAAAGTGTTACAAAGTAAACTAAACACCCATAAACTACCTATTAACCCCTAAACCGAGGGCCTCCCGCTTTGCAAATACTATTTTAAATTTATTAACCCCTAATCTGCCGCTCAGCACCACTAAAAAGAATTATTAACCCCTATTCCACCGCTCCCCGACATCGTCACCACTATAATAAAGTTATTAACCCCTTAACCACCGCCCTCCCACATTGCAAACACTATTTAAATATTATTAACCCATAATCTGCCGTTCGCTGGCACTATAATAAACCTATTAAACCCTAAACCGCAAGCCCCCCACAACAAAATATACTAAAATAAACTATTAACCCCTAAACCAAAAGCCCCCCACATCGCAATAAACTAAATTAAACTAACCCATAAACCTAATGCGCCGCTAACTTTATATTAAAATTACAATTTCCCTATCTTAAATTGAAACTTACCTGTCAAATTAAAAGAACTAAGTTTAAGCTAACAATTAAACTAATATAATTATTAAACTAAAATTAAACTAACAACCAATTAAATAAAACTAAACTACACATTAAAAAAATCCTAACACTACTCTAAAAATTACAAAGTATCTAATTACAAAAAATAAAAATAGATTAAATTACAAAAAATAACAAACCCTAAATTACGAAAAATAACAGAATTATCCAAAGTAAAAAAGAATTACAACTAATCTAATAGCCCTATCAAAATAAAAAAGCTCACCCAAAAAAAAAAACCTAGCCTACAACAAACTACCAATAGCCCTTAAAAGGACCTTTTGTGGGGCATTGCCCCAAAGATATCAACTCTTTTCCCTGAAAAAAAATACAAAGACCCCACAACAGTAAAACCCACCACCCAACCAACCCCCCAAAATAAAAAAACTAATTCTAAAAAAACCTAATTTACCCATTGCCCTGAAAAGGTCATTTGTATGGGCATTGCCCTTTTAAAAGGGCATTTAGCTCTTTTGCTGCACAAACCCTAACCTAAAAAACCCCCACCCAAAAAGCCCTTTAAAAAAACCACTTAGCCCCGACGATCCACTTACAGTTTTTGAAGTCCCGCTTGAACGATCTTCTTCCAGGCGGCCTCTTCTATCTTCATCCAGACGGCAAAGTCTTCATCCAGGCGGCGAGAAGTCTTCATCCAGGCGGCCTCTTCTATCTTCATCCAGGAGGCGAAGTCCTCATCCAGGTGAGGAGAAGTCTTCATCCAGGTGGCCTCTTCTATCTTGATCATGGCGGCGAGGAGCGGGTCCATCCTGAAGACATCCGGCATGGAGCATCCTCTTCATATGGTCGCCACCGTACACTGAATCTTTAATGCAAGGGAGCCCTTTCAAAATGGCCTCCCTTGCATTCCTATTGGCTGAAAAATTTGAATCAGCCAATAGGAATTAGAGCTGCTAAAATCCTATTGGCTGTTCAAATCAGCCAATAGGATTTAAGCAGCTCTCATTCTATTGGATGATGAAGATTCAGTGTACAGCGGCAACCGTATGAAGAGAATGCTCTGCGCCGGATGTCTTCAGGATGGACCCGCTCCGCCGGGATCAAGATAGAATATGCTGTCTGGATGAAGATAGAAGAGGCCACCTGGAAGACTTCTCGCCGCCTGGATGAAGGCTTCTCGTCGCCTGGATGAAGATCGTTCAAGTGGGACTTCAAAATATCTAAAAAAACCTAAGCTATCCATTCAGGGCAATGGATAGCTTAGGTTTTTTTAGATATTTTTTTATATTTTGTGGGTTTGAGGGGGTGGGGGTTTGTAATGTTAGTGGGTCTTTGTAATTTTGTTTTCATGTAAAAGAGCTTTTTAACTTAGGGTGATTCCCTACAAAAGGACCTTTTAAGGGCTATTGGTAGTTTATTCTAGATTAGGTTTTTATTTTTAATTTTTTTTTAATGGGTATTAGAATAGGAATCATTTTTATTATTTTTGATAATTTGTTTGTTATTTTGTGTAATGTATTTTTTTCATTTTGGGGTGGGTTTTTATTTTTAGATTAGGGCATGGACAGCAAAAGATCTAAATGCACTTTTAAGGGCAATGCCCATACAAATGCCCTTTTCAGGGCAATGGGCAGATTAGGTTTTATTTTATTTTTATTTTGTGGGTTTGGGGAGTGGGGTTTGTATACTGTTAGGGGGTGTTTGTTTTGTTTTGTAGCAAAAGAGCTGTTAACTTTAGGGCAATACCCTACAAAAAGCCCCTTTAAGGGCCCTTGGTAGTTTATTAAAGATTAGGGTGTTTTTTTATTTTGGGTTTTTTTTTTTTTTTTTTAAAGGGTTTAAAATTAGAATAGGAATAATTTTAATTGTTTTGTATAATTTTGTTTGTTATTTTTTGTAATGGTAGGTTTTTTTATTTTTTGTAATTTTAGTGTTTTATTATTTTTTGTAATGTTAGGTTTTAGTGTAAGGCAGCTTAGGTTTATTTCACAGGTATGTTTGTATTTATTTTAACTAGGTAGTTATTAAATAGTTAATAACTATTTACTAACTAGTCTACCTAGTTAAAATAAATACAAACTTATCTGTGAAATAAAAATAAAACCTAAGCTAGCTACATTATAACTATTAGTTATATTGTAGCTAACTTAGGTTTTATTTCACAGGTAAGTATGTATTTAGATTAGGTATTATTTAGTTAATAATTGTAACTTTAGTTTAGCTCTATTTTAATTATATTAAAGTTAGGGGGTGTTAGGGTTAGGTTTAGGGTTACGGTTAGGGCTAGGTTTAGGGGTTAATATAGTTTAATTTTGGTTGTTGCGATGTGGGGGGCTGGCGGTTTAGGGGTTAATAGGTTTATTTAGTGGTAGTGATGTGGGAGGCCAGAGGTTTAGGGGTTAATACCTCTATTTAGTGGCGGCGATGTTGCGGGGAGCAGCGGAATAGGGGATAATAACTTTAATATAGTGTGGGTGATGTTGGGGTGTGGCGGAATAGGGGTTAATAACTTTAATATAGTGGCGGCGATATCGGGAGCGGCAGATTAGAGGTTAATAGTTTTATTTAGGTGGCGGCGATATTGGGAGCGGCAGATTAGGGGTTAATAACATTATGTAGGTGGCGGTGATGTCGGTGCGGCAGATTAGGGGTGTTTAGACTCGGGGTTTATGTTAGGGTGTTAGGTTTAAACGTAACTTTTCTTTTCCCCATAGACATCAATGGGGCTGCGTTATGGAGCTTTTAATTCCGTGATCGCAGGTGTTAGGTTTTTTTCTGACCCTCTCTCCCCATTGATGTCTACGGGGAAACCTACACGAGCACATCAAAACAGCGCTTGGATTGTGTGCG
This sequence comes from Bombina bombina, assembly GCF_027579735.1. Taxonomy (NCBI): domain Eukaryota; kingdom Metazoa; phylum Chordata; class Amphibia; order Anura; family Bombinatoridae; genus Bombina; species Bombina bombina. Next base: position 723,001,543 of record NC_069501.1, on the reverse strand, counting down.
ATATGGAGCTTAAAATCACCATATCGCACGCACAAGCCGGCTGTTTGAAAACTTGTAATGGCTGCACTATAGGGGGTTAAATAATGCAACTTTTGTTACGTTCATTAATTTCCCTATAGCGCGCATAACTCGTAATCTAGCTGATTGTCAATTATATTATGTTCTATGGGCAAATAATAGGACATAGCAAAGCAGTTACTTTACCTTTGCATTTGTATCTAATGGCTGCTTCTATGCCTGTGTGGATTAATTAAAAGAGTTGCCAATGTTTTGTATGAATGTCATTTTGTTTATTACCTCAGCCCATTTCCAGTACTAAAATTAAAAGTGTTGTGGAGGTTTGCCCAAGGAACAGCTGCCTAAAATACCTCTAGAACTGCTAATGATGCAAAACCTTGCACAAACTATGCAGATATTACACAAAAAGACAGCATTTTCCTTTTCAATTCTATTTTGGTCTTGTAAAGCTTCTTTGATTGCTAACATCTGCTGTTATTTTGCAAAGTAAAATAACTAAGGGGAAAAAACAGAACTATTCTAAATGCTGATGAAAAGTAAAGCTATATTTTAGATACTGCTGTTTGTATCAGTCTTCAATTGTTTACAAATGTTACGCTGTAAACAAAAAAAACAAAGGGATCTTGATCTTGATACTGCTGTTTGTACCTACATAATTTTTTTTATAAATGTTTTAACGTAAACAAAACAAAAAAATAATACATTCCAAAAACAAAGGCCTAGATTATGAGTTGTGCGTTAGGGTTAAAAAGCAGCGTTAAGAGGTCCTAACGCTGCTTTTTAATGCCCGCTGGTATTACGAGTCTTGCAGGTACAGGTGTACCGCTCACTTTTTTGGCCAGACTCGGAAATACCGCAAATCCACTTACGTCAATTGCGTATCCTATATTTTCAATAGGACTTGCATAGCGCCGGTATTACGAGTCTGACCAAAAGTGAGCGGTAGACCCTCTCCTGTCCAGACTGATACCGCATTTAAAAGTCAGTAGTTAAGAGTTTTACACTACAACGCCGTAGCATAAAACTCTTAACTAAAGTGCTAAAAAGTACACTAACACCCATAAACTACCTATTAACCCCTAAACCGTGGCCCCCCACATCGCAAACACTAAAATACATGTTTTAACCCCTAATCTGCCAAACCGGACATCGCCGCCACTATAATAAACATTTTAACCCCTAAACCACCACACTCCCACATCGCAAACACTAGTTAAATATAATTAACCCCTAATCTGCCGTCCCTAACATCGCTGACACCTACCTACATTTATTAACCCCTAATCTGCCGCCCCCAATGTCGCTGACACTATATTAAATGTATTAACCCCTAAACCTAAGTCTAACCCTAACCCTAACACCCCCTAACTTAAATATAATTACAATAAATCTAAATAAAATTACTATCATTAACTAAATAATTCCTATTTAAAACTAAATACTAAATACTAAACTAACTACAATATAACTAATAGTTACATTGTATCTAGCTTAGAGTTTATTTTTATTTTACAGGCAACTTTTTATTTATTTTAACTAGGTACAATAGTTATTAAATAGTTATTAACTATTTAATAACTACCAAGTTAAAATAAAGACAAATTGACCTGTAAAATAAAACCTAACCTAAGTTACACTAACACCTAACACTACACTATAATTAAATAAATTAACTAATTTAAATACAATTAATTACAATTAAATAAAATTATCTAAAGTACGAAAACCCCCCCACTAAATTACAGAAGATAATAAACAAATGACAAGATTTTTAAACTAATTACACCTACTCTAATCCCCCTAACAAAATAAAAAAGCCCCCCAAAATAAAAAAAAGCCCTACCCTACACTAAATTACAAATAGCCCTTAAAAGGGCCTTTTGCGGGGCATTGCCCCAAAGTAATCAGCTCTTTTACCTGTAAAAAAAAAAGGTACAAATACCCCCCCAACATTAAAACCCACCACCCACACAACCAACCTTACTCTAAAACCCACCCAATCTCCCCTTAAAAAACTAACACTAACCCCTTGAAATCATCTTACCAGAAGACGTCTTCACCCAACCGGGCAGAAGTGGTCCTCCAGACGGGCAGAAATCTTCATCCAACCGTGCAGAAGTGGTCCTCCAGATGGGCAGAAGTCTTCATCCAACCGGGCAGAAGTGGTCCTCCAGACAGGCAGAAGTCTTCATCCAGACGGCATCTTCTATCTTCATCCATCCGGCACGGAGCAGGTCCATCTTCAAGACATCCGACGTGGAGCATCCTCTTCTTTCCACGGCTTCTTGCTGAATGAAGGTTCCTTTAAATTACGTCATCCAAGATGGCGTCCCTTCAATTCCGATTGGCTGATAGAATTCTATCAGCAAATTGGAATTAAGGCAGAAAAAATCCTATTGGCTGATGCAATCTACCAGTAGGATTGACCTGGCATTCTATTGGCTGTTCCAATCAGCCAATAGCATGCCAGTTCAATCCTACTGGCTGATTGCATCAGCCAATAGAATTTTTTCTACCTTAATTACGATTGGCTGATAGAATTCTATCAGCCAATCGGAATTGAAGGGACGCCATCTTGGATGACGTCATTTAAAGGAACCTTCATTCAGTTGTCGGCCGTTGTCAGAAGAGGATGCTCTGCATCGGATGTCTTGAAGATGGACCTGCTCCGCGCTGGATGGATGAAGATAGAAGATGCTGTCCGGTTGGATGAAGACTTCTGCCCGTCTGAAGGACCACTTCTGCCCGGTAGGGTGAAGACGTCTCCTGGAAGGGTGATCTTCAGGGGGTTACGGTTAGGTTTTTTTAAGGGGGGATTGGGTGGGTTTTAGAATAGGGTTGGTTGTGTGGATGGTGGGTTTTAATGTTGGGGGGGATTGTAATTTTTTTACAGGTAAAAGAGCTGATTACTTTCAGACAATGACCCTTTTAAGGGCTATTTGTAATTAAGTGTAGGGTAGGGCTTTTTTATTTTGGGGGGCTTTTTTATTTTGTTAGGGGGATTAGATTAGGTGTAATTAGTTTAAAAACTTGTAATTTGTTTATTATTTTCTGTAATTTAGTGTTTTTAATTTGATTTAATTGTAATTAATTGTATTAATTTAGGGAATTACGGTAATTTAAATGTATTGTAGTGTTAGGTGTAATTGTAACTTAGGTTAGGTTTTATTTTACAGGCAAATTTGTCTTTATTTTAACTAGGTAGTTATTAAATAGTTAATAACTATTTAATAACTATTGTACCTAGTTAAAATAAATACAAAGTTGCCTGTAAAATAAAAATAAACCCTAAGCTAGATACAATGTAACTATTAGTTATATTGTAGCTATCTTAGGGTTTATTTTATGGGTAAGTATTTAGTTTTAAATAGGAATTATTTAGTTAATTGTAGTAATTTTATTTAGATTTATTTTAATTATATCTAAGTTAGGGGGTGTTAGGGTTAGGGTTAGACTTCGGTTTAGAGATTTATAACTTTATTATAGTGGCGGCGACGTTGGGGGCGGCAGATTAGGGGTTAATAAGTATAATGTCGGTGGCGACGGTGTAGGGGGGCAGATTAGGGGTTAATAAGTATAATGTAGGTGGCGGCGGTGTAGGGGGGCAGATTAGGGGTTAATAAGTATAATGTCGGTGGCGACGGTGTAGGGGGGGCAGATTAGGGGTTAATAAGTATAATGTAGGTGGCGGCGGTGGCGGGCGGCAGATTAAGGGTTAATAAATATAATGTAGGTGGCGGTGGTGTAGGGGGAGGCAGATTAAGGGTGTTTAGACTCGGGGTACATGTTAGGGTGTTATGTGTAAACATTACCATAGGAATCAATGGGATATCAGGCAGCAGCGAACATAAGCTTTCGCTGCTTTCAGACTCCCATTGATTCCTATGGTATCCACTGCCTCCAGGGTGGCAGATTGAAAACCAGGTACGCTGGGCCGGAATAATGGTGAGCGTACCTGTTAGGAATTTGTTAACTAGCAAAAGTAGTCAGATAGTGCCGAATTTGTATTCAGAACATCTGTAATGACGTAAGCATCGATCTGTGTCGGACTTTGCTCGGTGGATCGTATGTTACGTCACAAAATTCTACTTTTGCCGGTCTGTAGGGTTTGATTACTAAGGGGAATCAGGCTCGCCACAAATAGGCTGCGGAATTTCAGTGTATTTGTTGTTGACGGCTTGATAAATAGATGCCATAGACTCTTTCACATGCAAAATATTGTAAATCTACACTTTTTTTTAGTGCTAAAATTTTTAACCAAGTTCAGATCAAGTAATAAATAACTTGATCACACTTTTCCCACTTTTTTTCATAACAATGTGTTTTTTGCTCAAGAGCAATTATTTTTTTGGGGAAAAAAAAAGCTAGAGGCCTATCTATCAAAGTGTCAACCGCAAATACGCCAGAATTCCGCATCGTAATTGTTGGGGGATTGATCCGACCTTGTTATCAAAGCCTACAGACCGGCAAATGTTGAAATTTGTGACGTAACATATGAACCGGCGATCTCAATCCGACGCAGATCGATGCTTACGTCATTACAGATGTTCCAAATACACATTCGGCTCTATCCGACACTTTTTCCCAGTTATCAAACTTTTAACAGGTACGCTCGCGTCTTTTTCGACCCAGAGTACCTGGTTTTCAATCCGCAACCCTGGAGGCCGCGGGTGCCATAAAAATCATTGGGAGTCTGAAAGCAGCAAAAGCTTATGTTCGATGCTGCAAGACAAAGAAATATAACCCATTGATTTCTATGGTAGAAAACAAGTAACGTTTACACCTAACACCCTAACATAAACCCCCGAGTCTAAACGCCCCTAATCTGCCGCCCCGACATCGCCACAACCTAAATAAAATGTATTAACCCCTATTTTGCCACTCCCCGACACCGCCGCAACTAAATAAACGTATTAACCCCTAAACCTCTGGCCTCCCACATCACTACCACTAACTAAACCTACAAAAATAAACACTAAATTACGCAAAATAAAAAAACTAATTATCAAAAATAAAATACACCTAATCTAATAACCCTATCAAAATAAAAAGAAAACCCTAGCCTACAATAAACTACCAATGGCCCTTAAAAGGGCCTTTTGTGGGGCATTACCCCAAAGATAAGAGCTCTTTTACATTGCAAAAAAATACAAATACCCCCAACAGTTAAACCCACCACCCAACCAACCAACCCCCCCAAATAAAAAAACGATCTAAAATAACCTAAGCTCCCCATTGCCCTGAAAAGGGCATTTGTATGGGCATTGCCCTTAAAAGGCATTTACCTCTTTTACATGCTCAGAACCTAATTTAAAAATAAAACCCACCCAAAAAAACCTTAAAAAAACCTAACATTAACCCCCGACGATCTACTTACAGTTCTTGAAGTCCCGCTTGAAGGATCTATCGAGCCGGAGAAGTCCTCATCCAGGCGGCAAGAAGTCTTCATCCAGATGGCATCTTTATCTTCATCCACCCGGCACGGAGCGGGTCCATCCTGAAGACATCCAGGGCAGAGCATCCTCTTCATATGGTCGTCGCCGTATACTGGAACTTCAATGCAAGTGACGCTATCAAAGATGGCGTCCCTTGCATTCCTATTGGCTGAAAGATTTCAATGAGCCAATAGAAATTAAAGCTGCTAAAATCCTATTGGCTGTTCAAATTAGCCAAAAGGATTTGAGCAGCTCTCATTCTATTGGCTGTTCCAATCAGCCAATAGGATTTGAGCTCTCATTCTATTGGCTGATTGGAACAGCCAATAGGATGAGAGCTCAATCCTATTGGTTGATTGGAACAGCCAATAGGATTTTAGGATTTAAAATAGGATTTAAACATTTTAGCATAGTGGTGGCATTTAGTGACAGGGTATAAATAAAGTTGGGAAACAGCCGAATAGACGCAAGACCGATGACTGCTAGTTAACAACAGTCCGATGCTCATTGCCCCGTACTTGGTGCATGTCTTTTTGCCCAGCTTTTTTCATAAATAAGGAGAGCATATTGAGATACGCGGCCGTAATGTTAGGCAAGCATATTGAATGCAACTTAGTTGACTCTTTGATAGATATCCCCCATTGTCTTTGCATGTTTTTCTTTTTTATATGATTTGCCCACTTGGTAAATAATTTATGTAAATAAACTCTAACATTTTTGAGCTGATGATTAAATATAAAACATGTATAAAAACACTTTTTACAAATAAAAAATAGCTTCTTAACTAAATTTTACTAATCCCCCCCACACACACACACATATATATATATATATATATATATATATATATATATATATATATATATATATATATATATATTCTTCAACAAACTACAAGAGGAGAACAAGGACCATCAAAAATTTCCTAAGGCCCTGTATAGATAGGGAATCAAGCACTCTTTTTATAAAAATAGCTCAAAAGTGTAGCTAAATTAAACAAATGGAATGAATCTCTGACCAGTACAATCACAGAGAACAAAAAATAATTTATTAATAGTACAGAAAGAAGTAAATCCTAACTGTCCAAACATAGCAATAGGCCAGTTGTACGCTGGCCTCGGGTATATGTTATCAACACAAAGTAAAGTATGTTGAACAAACAATATAGTACATGTGGCCAATTAAAACCCTGAAGATGTGCACATCATAATCATAAAATTGGCAAAAATACAATCCAAAGACACCTAGTACACTGCTACACCCAAGCTGTACACGGTACCCAAGTCAATACAAGGGATAATTACCGGACAGGTAAACTTTTAGGGATCTAAGTAGTGATAGGTGCTTTGTAAAGATTTCAGGAACAACAATAATGGCAGTATAGCAACAATTACAAAGCTATTGCAATGGTTATTAGCAATAAGATAGATAGTGAGTTACATACAAGTATGAAGAATAACTATTGCAATGGTTATTAGCAATAAGATAGATAGTGGAACATAGTAATACATCCTCCATAATGAATTGCCTCTGTACATCAGTTACATAGAGACACAGCAGTTTACATAGAGATGCCTGCATATATTGAGATAAAATTCTCACAAGAGTGTATTGCTGAAGAAAACAACCAAATCACACCAGGATGATTTTCCACATATAGCGGTATTGTTTTCAGCCAAACTTAGCTTAAGTCCAAGGTATGCAAAATGGGATAAGTGCTGCCAAAGCTGCATGCGTGTTAGTAAAGCATAGTACGTCTTATTGCTGAAGATATTGTGTGAAAACAGCAAACAAGCCAAATGAGCAGTGGGAGTCAGTCAAGGCTAACCCCCATATTGCATGTGAAAGCAGCTATATTCCTATGTTAAGCCGTAAGCATGCACTTATCTGATTCTGGAGGTGTCCACAATTGAGGACCTGCAGGTGATCAACCTGTCCTCTTTTCGCCTCAACAATTGCCATCTCAGTGTGCTAAAGCGAGGCTTGTCATTTTGTCCATCTAATGGATTTGACAAGTTTACTTTTCTAAAAGATCTTCACAGATTTGCTAGAAAAGTAGTTCTTTCTCAAATGTTTAAAAATAGATCTAAGAATATAATTGAGGATCTTAGCTTGACCACTGAGGATAGGCTGGCGCTACAGGACCTTAACGAATTATATCAGGAATCGACCTCTGACGAAGATTCTTTTCTAGCGTCAGAGATAGATTTACCTTTTAAATTATCTTCTCATTTTAAGAAAAGATCCACTTATATGCCGCAACTTTCTTTCTCTCCTGCAGTTAACTTATTTGTTAAATTGGTTAAAAGGGAGATACAGGAACTGCCACTGAGTGGCATTGTTGATGACAACTTGACCAAGAAAGAACAAAAAGCTCTGAAAGAGTTAAAAACGGCCCCCAACGTTGTGTACAAATCAGCGGATAAGGGGGGTAATGTCGTTCTATGGGATGAAACTATGTATTGCAAGGAGGTAATGAGACAATTGTCAGATAAAGATCAATATCTTAAACTTGACTTCAACCCTCTGCCTACCTTGCAATCAAAACTTTTCACAATTTTGAACGATGCCAGAAATGATGGGGCAATTACTAATACAGAATTTGGTTATTTGCTGGTAGACAATCCAGTTATGCCTATATTTTACTGTATACCTAAGATTCATAAGAACATTAAGAATCCGCCTGGACGTCCCATCATTTCTGGCATCGGGAGTCTGGTTGAACATGTAGGTCACTTTATTGATCATGCTCTGCGTCCTTTCTTGGTGACTTTACAGTCATTTGTTCTTGACACAACCGACTTTTTGAAAAAAAATTAATGGGATGCCAGTTGACAAAGAATCACTTTTAGTGACAATGGACGTAGAGGGACTTTATTCCAGTATCCCACATGATACTGGTATAAAAGCCTGTGAAAGTTTCCTGTCAAGCAGAGGTGCAAAATTTTCCAAACATACTGAGCTCATTGTTGACCTTCTAAGATTCATTCTCAATAATAATGTTTTGATGTTTAATAACAGAATTTACAAGCAATTGAGAGGAACAGCCATGGGGGCCACATGTGCCCCCACATATGCCTGTTTACATTTAGGCAAATGGGAGATGGATTCAGTCTATCAACACGATTTGTTCACTAGACATGTCAATTTCTGGCTGAGATATGTGGACGATGTATTCCTCATTTGGGAGGGTGATCAAGTTGAATTATTGCAGTTTGTCAATAGTTTAAACCAAAATGATCTAAATATACGTCTTACTATGCACTTTAGTAAATCTGAGATTGATTTTCTTGACATTAAGGTCAAAAATGTGAACAATATGTTGGTCACTGAAAATTTTAGAAAGGCTACGGCTACTAATAGCCTGTTAATGGCAAGCAGTCACCATCCCCGACACCTTATAGGAGGAATTGCTAAAGGCCAATTTCTTCGGCTACGCCGCAATTGCTCGTCGAAAGAGAAATTTGAAGAACATGGAAAGCTCATGCAAGACAGGTTTCTTGAACGTGGCTATTCACGGCGTAAGATTAAAAAAGCTATGATTCACGCAAGAAAAATTGATAGAGATGATCTCCTGTTTAAGAAGACTAAACAAACAAAGTCAGTAATACGATTAACCACGACTTATAACTGTCATTGGCAAACCATTAAGTCAGTTCTCAATAAGCATTGGCCAATCCTTTTAAGTGATGGCAACATTGCTGAAGAAGTTGGGACTTATCCCAGCCTTACAGCAAAAAGAGCAAAAAATCTTAAAGATAACCTGGTCTCGAGCCAATTTAAACCCACAGAAAAAGAAGGAAATTGGCTTAAGAAGCACATCCCTAATGGCAACTTTCCTTGTGGAAAGTGCGTGACATGTGATTTTATGAAAAGGACCAAGACATTTTCTGGCAATAGTAAAAAATCTTTTCAGATTAATTACTTCTTCAATTGCAATACGGAGGGGGTTGTGTATCTCCTGGAATGTTCTTGCCCGGCGTTCTACGTGGGCAAAACGAAACGTATCTTTAAAGATCGTATAAAGGAACACAGGAATGATATAAAAGGTAAAATACAATCTAGCAGCATTGCGAGACATTACCAAGCTGTACATAACAGAAACCCAGTTTGTCTACGCTTTACAGGTATAGACAAAGGTATTGTGCATGGAAGAGGGGGGGACAATGATAAATGTCTGCTCCAAAAAGAGTGTAAGTGGATTTATACTTTGAACACTCTTTCGCCATTTGGTCTTAATGAAAAGTTGGATATGGCTAGTTTCATCTAAAAAAGCCCCTTTCTATTATAATATTCATTTATATTAGAGTATTTGGATGTTATTAAAGTGAATAGCTTTCTAACATCACTACTTGCTCCCTGAGTTTCTATTTTTAATCTCAATTAAAGACTACTTATTTCATTCTTTTGCTTATCTTTTGTTTTTCTTTTTTTTTTTATTTGTTTGTAATTGTGAACGTCATTAACTAATTTGACTTATTATGTCTCATCAATTTTTTGCTATTTACTTCCTTCTTCTTTAGAAATAGTTAGGTTTGGTATGTATGTTACACATTGTTTAGCATCAATATTAAGGTACATAATTGGTTAAAACTGGGAGGAGTCTTTGTGTATATATTCCCTCCCAGAAGGGCTAAGATCCATCCGCCCTGAGGAAGCCCCGTCTATCATTTGGCATTGTGGGTGAAACGATCAGGATCGTAGGCATTGGATCACGGACGCACATGTGACCAACCAGGAAGTAAGCACGCAGTCCTACCACGCTGCAGTCTCAGCGTGCAGCATTCAACTGGCTCAGCAAACTGTTTCATGGGACTCAATTACAAGGCAGTATTTCAGGAGGCAACCGGTAACAAACAGCGGACCTCAATTGTGGACACCTCCAGAATCAGATAAGTGCATGCTTATGGCTTAACATAGGAATATAGCTGCTTTCACATGCAATATGGGGGGTTAACCTGGACTGCCACTGCTTATTTGGCTTGTTTGCTGTTTTCACACAATATCTTCAGCAATAAGACATACTATGCTTTACTAACACAATTGCAGCTTTGGCAGCACTTATCCCATTTTGCATACCTTGAACTTATGCTAAGTTTGGCTGAAAACAATACCGCTATATGTGGAAAATCATCCTGGTGTGATTTGGTTGTTTTCTTCAGCAATACACTCTTGTAAGAATTTTATCTCAATATATGCAGGCATCTCTATGTAAACTGCTGTGTCTCTATGTAACTGCTGTACTGAGGCAATTCATTATGGATGATGTATTACTATGTTCCACTATCTATCTTATTGCTAATAACCATTGCAATAGTTATTCTTCATACTTGCATCTAACTCACTATCTATCCTATTGCTAATAACCATTGCAATAGTTATTCTTCATACTTGCATCTAACTCACTATCTATCCTATTGCTAATAACCATTGCAATAGCTATTCTTCATACTTGTATGTAATTCTTTGTAATTGTTGCTATACTGCCATTATTGTTGTTCCTGAAATCTTTACAAAGCACCTATCACTACTTAGATCCCTAAAAGTTTACCTGTCCGGTAATTATCCCTTTTATTGACTTGCGTACTGTGTACAGCTTGGGTGTAGCAGTGTACTAGGTGTCTTTGGATTGTATTTTTGCCAATATTATGATTATGATGTGCACATCTTCAGGGTTTTAATTGGCCACATGTACTATATTGTTTGTTAAACATACTTTACTTTGTGTTGCTAACATATACCCGAGGCCAGCGCACAACTGGCCTATTGCTATGTTTGGACAGTTAGGATTTACTTCTTTCTGTACTATTAATAAATTATTTTTTGTTCTCTGTGATTGTACTGGCCAGAGATTCATTCCATTTGTTTGATTTAGCTACACTTTTGAGCTATTTTTATAAAAAGAGTGCTTGATTCCCTATCTATACAGGGCCTTAGGAAATTTTTGATGGTCCTTGTTCTCCTCTTGTAGTTTGTTGAAGAATAATTTTTTATAGGGTCTGCACCACATTAAAATTATAATCTAACATAACATTAATGTTTTCTAAATTTTGATAATTTTTTCCATGGAAAAAGACACATTTATAGTGGCCATTTGTCCTGTACCCTTTTTGGTATATATATATATATATATATATATATATATATATATATATATATATATATATATATATATATATATATATATATATATAACACTGAAGGGGACTGCCCTCTCATACCGGACCAGGTACACATCCCATGACCCTGCAACATGCTCAGCCCTGGGCACTCACCGGCACTCACAGGAAGCTGTGCTGTCTCCAGAGTAACAGGCAGTTAACCCCAGACAGGTCTGGGTGCAAGAACCATAGGGAAAATTACAAAACAAATTAATACAACACACAGAGAAAACCCAGCACTCACTTACGATTTCTCAGCTAAGATTTAAAAGCAAAAATGGAAAGGTTAGTTACCGCATCTGGCCAAATGGGTGCTCACCGGCACTCACAGGAAGCTGTGCTGTCTCCAGAGTAACAGGCAGTTAACCCCAGACAGGTCTGGGTGCAAGAACCTTTTAAATCTTAGCTGAGAGCTTGTAAGTGAGTGCTGGACTTTCTCTGTGTGTTGTATTAATTTGTTTTGTAATTTTCCCTATGGTTCTTGCACCCAGACCTGTCTCGGCATGTACTCACCCTTGCAGCTCGACCTTGCTATGCTGCCTTTGCAGAGATGCTTGATCCCTAGTATTGTTTCATTGCTCACTTGTCTCTATTCCTGACACCGCTTCCAGTCTTCGGCCCTTCTTCATGACGTCATCCCCCACTGGCCTTATGGCTCATATAGGTAAGTCTTTTTACTGTTGCCTGGATCTATTAGCTTCCTTCTGAATGGGATGGCTGGTGCACTAGGCAATGCAAGGTAGCAAACAAAGGAGATTCCCAAACGAAGGCGCCTTATGCAAAAATCTTCAATTCTTTATTTAAACAGTTTAAAAACAGCAGTCTTCAGTAAAACAAGCTATCATGTTCAGATAGCATCGTCTTATGCAGTTCTTTATACCCTTAAAAATGAAAATCACCTGAACATGAACCCAATAGTTACACACCCTTTTTTTTCCGTTTATCATTGTATATTATTGCTATTAAACATAATACATATATATAAATATATAAATAATTATTATGGTTTCGGAAGCTGCGGTTTCAGTGATAATGATATTAAAGTTAGTACTTTCTCTAATCAACTCAATATTAACAGATTCTATATACATATATTTATATCTTATCTCTGATAACACAAAGAGTATTATGCTAATGCTTCATTTTTCCCCCAGTTTGTTTGACTGTGAGCCTGCATTGTGTGACTGTTTAGAGACCCAGGTTTTTGGAAGAGACCTTGACGTGGTACCTGTGCTTGTCCCATTTGGCCAGATGTGGTAACTAACTCTTCCATTGTTACTTTTTATCTTAGTTGAGAGCTTGTAAGTGAGTGCTGGACTTTCTCTGTGTGCTATATTATCATATATATTTTTTGTAATTTACCCATTTTGGCCGTGCACCCAGACCTGTCTGGGGTTAGCTGCCTGTGGCTCTGTGGACAGTGCAGCTTCCTGAGAGTGCTGTTTTTTGCACCCAGGGCTGTGCATGTTGCAGGGTCATGGGATATGCACCCGGTCTGGTCTGAGAGTGCTATCCCCTTCCGTGTTTTGTATATGTCTAGGGAGATTACATAAACCCGTGCACCCTTCATTTTTCTCCCAGTTTGTTTGACTGTGAGCCTGCATTGTGTGGCTGTTTAGGGACCCAGGTTTTTGGAAGAGACCTTGATGTGGTACCTGGGCTTGTCCCATTTGGCCGGATGCAGTAACTAACTCTTCCATTGTTACTTTTTATCTTAGTTGAGAGCTTGTAAGCTTGTAAGTGAGTGCTGGACTTTCTCTGTGTGCTATATTATCGTATATATATATATATATATATATATACACACATACATAGAAATGTAAGGAACTGCACTCTCACTAACCAATAATTACAACAACCAGGGTGCCGGCAGGGTTGAAAAATAGAAAGTATTCAGTCTGCACTCCCTGGGTTTCAGACAAACTTCAGTATTTCTTTAATCTGGTGATGTTTCAAGGATAATCTTCCCTTCCTCAGACCAACCTTAACAACAGTACAATGAGTGTATTGAAACCCTAAGCCTCTCCCACAAGTGAAAAGGCGCCAAAATGGGTTCCCATAGTAACCAACAGACAAAATAACCTAGTTTAAAATCACACTGTGTATTTTAAAGCAGTATCTCTGTATAACACCATGTGTACAACACAACTTTAAACTTGCCAGGATATATTGTAGCCAGTATCTAACAATAATGTTTCAAGATATGAGAGAAATAGATCAGGAATATTTAGATTAGCATGATATGACACAGACAGCAGGTAGAATAAACCAGATCATAATATAGCTAACTGGTTTGTAACAGCATACACATGTTATATTACAGGGAGAATAAGCATATAGAAATAAAGCCTCCAGTATTAGTATTGTTTAAAAGTCAGACAAAAAGTATTGATAGTAAACAACATCAATTAGGACTTGTTTGTCAGTGGACATAGGGGTTAGGCACTGCTAGCCAATAGAACTAGAAAACCATGAACCATTTAAATGACCTTACAGCAAAAAACTAATGTCAGTATAAGCACATATTGCAGAATCTCCCTATTCTATATAGTAGAGAGCTGTAATATATCTTAAAATATAATGTATTATAATTCTATGTACTTTTTTTTATCATGAAAATACTGCTCATGCCAATATTTAATATAAGCGTTAATAGCTGTGATTGCATGCATGATTGCCAGTTAGTGATGTTGCGAATCTAAAAAATTGGGTTCGCGAACGGCGGACACGAACTTTTGCAAAAGTTCGCAAACGGGCAAACGGCCATAGACTTCAATAGGCAGGCGAATTTTAAAACCCACAGGGACTCTTTCTGGCCACAATAGTGATGGAAAAGTTGTTTCAAGGGCACTAACACCTGGACTGTGGCATGCCGGAGGGGGATCCATGGCAAAACTCCTATGGAAAATTACATAGTTGATGCAGAGTCTGGTTTTAATCCATAAAGCAAATAAGGACAATATTGGCACAGCGTAATATAAAATAAGTAGTCAAGGAGGAAAAACCTTGGTGCTATTCCCAATCACTAAGTTAGATAAAGGAAAAGGGGTAAAGAGAGGACAAAAAGTGGGAACTATTAGCACTCACGGCTACTATTACTGTATCTTACTGTTTAAATAAACAGTTAATAAATTGTGTTACTACAGGTATATAAAATAATTTAAACTTTATTATATATGCGCATTAAAAGTGATTGACATCACTAGTCTCCTATTAAAGGAGATATTCTGGATAAAATAATGTGAAAATAAGATAATAATCCAATAAGAACTCAGTGGAGGGGAGGGAGCAGAAATAGACCGCTGATATCATTGGATAACTGGAGGGTGTTGCCGGAGGAACGCATGCAATTGGTGCAGTTGAGGAAAGGGATAGGTTTTTAAAGCAGCAGCGAGTAACACTCGGCTTGCCAGTCTGAATTTGACACACATTGAGAAAGGCCGGTGCTAAGGCTGAAATGCATTTGTGAAACTTAGAACAGAACTTTGATTTTATTAAATTTGGCTAACTTTGGTTTGTGTACATTGGAAGTACTGGGGGGTGCGCCTCTGTCACATGAAGCCGTGTATCCTGTTACGGCCAGGAATACAGGGAGGCTCTTACCCCAGGGCTTCTGTACACCCGTATTAGCTTATTTTCACATTATTTTATCCAGAGTTTTTGTGATATCTCCTTTAATAGGAGACTAGTGATGTCAATCACTTTTAATGCGCATATATAATAAAGTTTAAATAATTTTATATACCTGTATTAACACAATTTATTAACTGTTTATTTAAACAGTAAGATACAGTAATAGTAGCCGTGAGTGCTAATAGTTCCCACTTTTTGTCCTCTCTTTACCCCTTTTCCTTTATCTAATTTAATCCATAAAGGGCATAAATCACCTAACATTCCTAAATTGTTTGGAATAACGTGCTTTAAAACATCAGGTATGATGTTGTATCGATCAGGTAGTGTAAGGGTTACGCCCGCTTCACAGTGCGCAGTGTAGGTGATATACCTGCCCTGACCATGCTTTGCAGACCAGGTATCAGTGGTCAGATGGACCCTTGCCCCAACACTGTGTGCCAGACATGCCAATATAGCAGACTTATATGGCTTTGGCGTTGCTTTTTGGTAATTAGAAGGCTGCAGAAATTATTTACAAACAACTTATGAAATTATGGCATAAATGGTTGTAAATGCTTCTTTGGGATCCCCTTTGTTCAGAAATAGCAGACTTATATGGCTTTGGCGTTGCTTTTTGGTAATTAGAAGGCTGCTAAATGCCACTGCGCACCACACGTGTTTTATGCCCAGCAGTGAAGGGGTTAATTAGGGAGCATGTAGGCAGCTTGTAGAGTTAATTTTAGCTTAAGTGTAGTGTAGTAGACAACCCAAAGTATTGATCTAGGCCCATTTTGGTATATTTCATGCCACCATTTCACCGCCAAATGCGATCAAATAAAAAAAAATTGTTCACTTTTTGACAAACTTTAGGTTTCTCACAGAAATTATTTATAAACAACTTATGCAATTATGGCATAAATGGTTGTAAATGCTTCTCTGGGATCCCCTTTGTTCAGAAATAGCAAACTTATATGGCTTTGGCGTTGCTTTTTGGTAATTAGAAGGCTGCTAAATGCCACCGCACACCACACGTGTTTTATGCCCAGCAGTGAAGGGGTTAATTAGGGAGCATGTAGGGAGCTTGTAGAGTTAATTTTAGCTTAAAGTGAAGGTAAAGTTAATCTGTCTGCTACCAAAAAATCAATATATCATTCAAAATTAATAGCATGTTCATTCATCAATTCTTATATTTTTCAATTTTACCTTTGTTATCTATTATAATGTGCTCCGATTTTGCTTTGAACAAAACAACCCGTTATTTTTTTTTTTCTAAACAACGATCACGTTGTTTAGACAGCCAATTGATTCTTTGGCCGTTAGGCGGCCGTCAATTGACGTCAGAAGGGGATGCTTAATTGTGCGCATGCGCGACTATTTTAACTTCCTCCTTGAAAAGCGAGTGCGTCCTCGTGTAGCGCATGCCCATTAAGCGGTTCATTTGTTTGCCAAGTCTCAACCGCATCGGATCGCATACTGCAACAAGTTTGTTAAATTTCAATCACTCCATCTATTCACACAGCTATACTGTCGCTTCACAAATATAGTATTGAATGAATCTCGCAACTCATTCAATACTATGTTGCAGATTTTGGACGCATGCGCTGAGGAGTTCTATGACCGCGATTAACGCATGCGCAATGGCGAGAGATAATTTTTGGGTGCATGCGCGGTGATTAGAGGCTCGATGTGCACGAGCGTAGTTCACACGTATAGAGCGGGTGGGACCGCTCTATACGTCAATGTATAGAAAAGACGGAAATGCTGGATGGGAGGAGATTAGGATCGCAAGGATTAGAAAAATAAAGGTAGGTAAATACGATCAAATATAAGTTTATTGAAAAAATAAACATAGCGACTACGATGTACGTTGGAAAAGGAAAATACATATCAATTTTTATGGGAAAAACTTTACCTTCACTTTAAGTGTAGTGTAGTAGACAACCCAAAGTATTGATCTAGGCCCATTTTGGTATATTTCATGCCACCATTTCACCGCCAAATGCGATCAAATTTAAAAATATATATTTTTTTCGCAATTTTAGGTTTCTCACTGAAATTATTTACAAACAGCTTGTGCAATTATGGCACAAATGGTTGTAAATGCTTCTCTGGGATCCCCTTTGTTCAGAAATAGCAGACATATATGACTTTGGCGTTGCTTTCTGGTAATTAGAAGGCCGCTAAATGCTGCTGTGCATCACACATGTATTATGGCTAGCAGTGAAGGGGTTAATTAAGTAGTTTGTAGGGAGCTTGCAGGGTTAATTTTAGCTTTAGTGTAGAGATCAGCCTCCCACCTGACACATCAGACCCCCTGATCCCTCCCAAACAGCACCCTTCCCTCCCCCACCCCACAATTGTTCCCGCCATCTTAAGTACTGGCAGAAAGTCTGCCAGTACTAAAATAAAAGGTTTTTAAAAAATGTTTATTTATTTTTTTAGCATATTTGCATATGCTGTGGTGTAGCATCCCCCCTTAGCCCCCAACCTCCCTGATCCCCCCCAAAACAGCTCTCTAACCCTCCCCATCTGCCTTATTGGCGGCCATCTTGGGTACTGGCAGCTGTCTGCTATTATTTCACAGTCAAAAAAGTGTTGTTTTTTTTAAATGTACACTACTGTTACACCAGATATGAGTGGTGGCACTGGGCAAGTGGGCACAGTATACGTTGTGAGCCTGACACACACGCTGGCAGGCAGGCAACTGCAATTAGATTACACAGGAAAAAAAAAAAAGCAGACTGATGTTCTAGCCCTAAAAAGGGCTTTTTGGGGTGCTGTCCTTACAGTAGAGATCAGATGAGTAGTGGACACTGAATACACTAGCCTAGCTATCGATTTCCCTATTAAATCAGCAGCAGCTACACTGTCCCTCCTCTCACTAAGAATGCAGCTTTCAAATGAATCTAAAATGGATGCTGTCCAGGAGGTGGGAGGGTCTGGGAGGGAGGGTCTGCTGCTGATTGGCTGTAATGTGTATTCTGACTGTGAGGTACAGGGTCAAAGTTTACTCACCCTCACCCACCTCTTTTCAGAATGCATTTTAACAGTTTTTCACCACTAGAGGGTGTTAGTTCACGTATTTCATATAGATAACACTGTGCTTGTGCACGTGAAGTTATCTGGGAGCAGGCACTGATTGGCTAAACTGCAAGTCTGTCAAAAGAACTGAAATAAAGGGGCAGTTTGCAGAGGCTTAGATACAAGATAATCACAGAGTTTAAAAGTATATTATTATAACTGTGTTGGTTATGCAAAACTGGGGAATGGGTAATAAAGGGATTATCTATCTTTTAAAACAATAAAAATTCTGGTGTAGACTGTCCCTTAATCATTAAAGGGACAGTCAAGTCCAAAATAGACTTTAATGATTCAAATAGAGCATGTTTAAACAACTTTCCATTAGTGCTTGTATCACAAATGTTGCTTTGTTCTCTTGGTATTTAGTTGAAAGCTAAACCTAGGAGATTCATATGCTAATTTCTTGAACCTTGAAGGCCAGCTCTAATCTGAATGCATTTTGACAGTTTTTCACCACTAGAGGGTGTTAGTTCATGTGTGTCATATAGATAACATTGAGCTCAAGCACGTGAAGTTACATAGGAGTCAGCACTGATTGGCTAAAATGCAAGTTTGTCAAAAGAACTGAAATAAGGGGGCAGTTTGCAGAGGCATAGGTACAAGGTGATTACAGAGGTAAAACGTGTATTTATATAACTGTGTTGGTTATGCAAAACTGGGGAATAGGTAATAAAGGGATTATCTACCTTTTTAAACAACAAAAATTCTGGTGTTGACTGTCCCTTTAAGTTAGATATAAACACCTATTAAATCAATAAATGATTATAATTATAAATATTATAAATAATAAAAGGTATTGTAAATAATAAAAACAACTTAAAAATTGTAAGTGGTTTTGATGTAAAAAAAAATAGTATTTTGGAAAGGCGTGGACAAACCCAATACAGTAACACTAACTGATAAAACAAGACAGTACTCTTTTATATAGTAGTACAGTGTCGTTCTCTTTCATGGCTGTTATATTCTCCTTACTTAAAGCCTAAACTAAAATACACACATAAGTAAAAAAAGAAAGAAGGATCAAACAAGAAACTGCTATTAACTAATTCCATATTTAGGCCCTCAGGATAAAGTGGTTGTAATTTATAGCTCCATTTTACATCCATCCTTAGAAGATCTTTAATAAAATCACTCCCTCTCCAGCCTTTTCTCACTTTGCAAATGGCCATACACATGCATTTTTTATTTTTATGTTCGCCATGAAGCAAGCTAAGATGGTTAGGAAATTCATGATTAGGAGCAGAATTAGTAGTCTCAATTGCACACAAATGATCTCTTATAGGATTCCCTAATGTACTTTTCCTGACAGCTGTATTCAATAAGATATATCATGTCAACATCTGTGCCCCTGATAGCTCAGTGGGAACTATATCTCTGTTGTATGGGATTATAACTAGTGTTCACTCTTTGTTCAAGTGAAGACATTTATTGAAACCTATGATGCCTTTATTTCAATTGGGGGTTTTGGATCACACTTCTATGTTTAGCAGTGAATAATATGTCCTACTCTCCAAGACAATTTAAAACGTCACTTTGAGAAATATTTTAAAGGGCAAAAGCAACAATTGCACTTCTCCAGACAGAAAACAATAGAGACCTACAATTTTACAGCCCATAATGGCAGGAGCAGTTATTGAAAAAGACAATGAAAGTGTTTACTCCACATAACTCAAGATCAAAACATAGTTGAAATGTTCTTGAGCTGGTTGTTGGAGAACTCTATTTAAATCAATAGTAAGACAACTAAGGGATAACAATGTGAGGCTGGATGCAGCTAGTTTTGCCTGAAGGGAAGCCAGGTATTTGAAGATTTATACATATGTAAATCTTAAACGTGAGAATTCAATAACATAACATTCCAGAGATGGCTTACACATATCTAACTTCCTTAGCTCACATGCTCTTTACAGCAAAGGACAAAGTTAATGTCCATGTTCTATAAAAATGAAACATTACATATAAGGGTGGATAAAAATCAATGTTTTTTAATAAAGAAAAAAAAATGATTTTTTTAGGTTACATCATTTTTTTAAATTTTATAAATAAAATGCTTTTTTTAGGGGAAAAAAAATCTTCTTAATGATAGATTTCTATATAAGATATATTAAAGGGATAGTAAACCCAAAAAAAAATATTTTATGATCCAGATAGAACATACAATTTTAAACAAATTTGCAATTTACTTCTATTATCAAATTTGCTTAATTCTCTTGTGATTCATTGCTGAAGGAACAGCATTGCACTACTGGCAGCAAGCTGAACACATCTAGTTAGCCAATCACAAGAGACAAATGTGTGCAGGCACCAATTAGCAGCAGCTCCCACTGGTATATGATATGTGCATATTCTTTTTCAACAAGAGATACTAAGAGAACGAAGCACATTTGAAAATAGAAGTGAATTTAAACGCATCTTAAAATTACTTGCTCCATATGAATCATGCAAGTTTAATTTTGACTTTCCTATCCCTTTAAAGTCCATGGGGCTGATTTATCAACCCTCTGTCCGACATGATCCGATCAGCGGATCATGTCTGACAGACATCTCTGAATGCGGAGAGCAATACGCTCTCCGCATTCAGCATTGCACCAGCAGCTTTTGTGAACTGCTGGTGCAATGCCACCCCTTGCAGATTCGCAGCCAATCGGCCGCTAGCAGGGGGTGTCAATCAACCCGATCGTATTCGATCGGGTTAATTTCCCGCAATGTCTGTCTGCCTCCTCAGAGCAGGCAAATCGATTATGGAGCAGCTCCATACGGAGATTGATAGATATGCCCCCATATGTGATTCATCCTGAAATAAGGATTAGCTTTTAATTATGTAGCACGAGGCTGCATATTCATGACTGCTATGTTTACATTTTTGTGGTAAATGTATTTCATTAATTCATTAACAAAGTCTTGCTCTCACAGAACTTTCTGTAAGATTACAATGGACATTTTTTCAATTTTGAAAATATTTTAATGGATGTTAGGTGTTAGAGTTCTCAAAATAGAGTTAATTTGAATCTGCAGATAACCCACCTCTTCTTCACAGCAAAAAATAAAATAAACATACAAAGTTGAGTAAAAGGCAACCATTGTTTCATGAATTAGATAAATGTAAAAAAAATAAAAAATAAAATGTACTTACAAAAAAAGAGCACAATATTTTTAAAGCACACTTTCTGAGGCACCAGCTTCTACTGAGCATGTGCAAGAGTGCACAGTATATACATATTTGCATTTTCTGATTGGCTAATGGGTGCCATATGATACAAGGGAAGGGAAAATAAAATAAACTGACATTTGCCAGAAAAAAAATCTACTAATTTGAAACTCAAAATAAGTGATTTTGCACAGTCTTTTTATTATGCATATGTCAATTGTGCAATTAATGGTCTAAAGTGCTAAGTTTCAAGAAGTTCAATAAATAGATGATTTTTTGGAGTGAAATAGATCTGCACAAGGAGCTAAGTATGAGGAGGAAGGGGCAAGCAGTAAAAATGAAAGTGAAATCCATATTTTTTTTGTTTGTTTAGTTAAATTGTTATCATTAAGGTAATAATTATCTTTCTCCTTCCAATAAAGTAAAAATTAATGATTGGCCTATTAAACTGGAGATAGTTATTCTCCCAATATTTTCATATTTTATTATTATCTATGTATTGCTAACCAAAAAAGGTATCTTAACTTATTATTCTAACAATTAAACCTTCATTTGGTGGTAAATCTAGATTACAACAACCGGCAAAAATTTGTCTTTATGTAGAAATCCATGATTTAAATCAAGTCTTACTGGCTAGTGATTTAAATCAATTCCACCCTGTTACAAACTACTTAAAGCCTGCAGCTTCCTTGTAGATGTCCACAAAGAGTGGAGGGTCATTCGTGTCATCCCAACATTCAATGGTTACCTTCACTTTGTCACTATCGGGGAAGGGAGCAGGTGATTACCTAATTACCTAGCCATAGATTCTCCTACTCTTTCAGCTGCTGAGTGCACCCATACTGTTGTACACTGTCGCACAGGTCCATATGGATTATATTTTATATATAATTTTTATTTCTTTTTCAAAAGCTTGCAAATTATGCATATGGCTTACCCCATATTGTTCTACAGCACAGGTGCACACAGCTGGAAAATCTTTTTTTTTTTTTTTTAAATGTTGACAAAGCACTATCGTGTAGCTCATATAGAGTAGCTTAGCATCATGGAAAATGTAGTTTCAAAACATCTGGGGGCGCAAGGTTGCTAACTTCTGGCCTAGATTACAAGTGGATCTCAATTGATAGTGCAGGGTGCATAATCTTATGATCAGTCTCAAACAAAGGATAACATAAAATCTGGTATTGCAAGTAGATGGTTAAAATGTAACCTGAGCATCTTAATGCAACCAAAACTTTTTTAGCGCTCTCTATATGTTTAATGGATAACTTGAGTAGTGTTGTACTTGAGCTCAATCCTAAATACCTCTGTAAAATGAAGAGCTGAGACCTGATGTTAACCATTATAATTAATTTTTCAAAAATGAATAAGAGAATAGAAGGATAAAATAAAATGTATTTATCCTGAAAAAAAGACTACAGCACTCTTTTTAGGAAATATAAAAATAATTATTTTATATATATATATATATATATATATATATATATATATATATATATATAGAATACAAAGAATCTCAGAAAAGTATATATTTACATTGCTCACAATTCAACATATGGCCCATATCAAGCACTCCAAAAAACAGACAACACAGACATGCAAACAATTAAAAATATATAAAGCAGACCGGTCTGTTGGTAAGAAATTGCTGTACAAGTGTAGGTGGATAATCTTTGTAGATATTTGTTCGGACCAACACCACCCCTGCTGCACACAAAACCCTCCAAAAAATAGGGAGGTATTTCCTGGGCAGGTGTAAAACGGGGATCTGTGTTGTCCAGAAAATACAACTGCTCAACTGAAATCATAATGCAAATGGAAATGTACAGGAATCTCTGTTATGTGCTGCCACCTGACCATGCTACATTGCTACAGCAGAACTGCTCGGTGTAATTAGATCTACATAGGCATGAGCAGGAGGGGCTCAATATATCCTTTCCCAACTTTACTATAAAAGTCAGCTTATTCATTTTTTAAGTAGTATTTGTCTTGGGTGTGCAATATAGCCCAATAAGGACACATTTTATTGTATTAAATAGCATCCTTTACCATATATAAAAAAGTCTTTATCTCTCCATGGTTATGTAATAAAAAAAACCCATTATAATCAATAGTATAGCACAGAAATACACGGTTAACTATGCTACTCGCTTAGTGTACCCTTGGCTTAGAGTACCATCTGCTTAGAGCTCAAAATAAAACACTATACAACATCAATTTTACTTGGTGCCACCATATAAGTCTATTTTTTGAGGGATTTAGCTCATCCAGGCTTTCCATGATGCCGCTGCTAGTGTAACCTAGACTATCATTCAAAAGTGCTAACATTTCTGCACTCCGTTTGTAATCTAGGCCAATGTGATTAACCCTTGCAATGATCTTGCAGCTTTATGACCAGTGATTGGTGCCTGTATGCAGGGCCCGCCTTTGGGGGTGTGCGAGCTGTGTGGCCACACAGGGTGCCATGGCAACAAGGGCGACAGGCGGCTGTCACAGCTCACTGTCCCCCAGGCCTCCAGTGCGCCAATGCCATTGTCTTCGAATGAGCGGCGACTGGCAGAGTTGTGAAGGGGCAGGGATTATCCCCACTTCCTTCACTAGCAGTTGTATGTCAGAAGATTATTCTTGATTCGCCCGGTACAAGTGAAGTGCGCAGCATGAATAATCTTCTGACATGCAGCTGCTGGATAATCCCCGCCCCTTCACTACTCTGCCAACTGCTGTGCATCAGAAGACAGTAAGAAAGTGGTGCAGGGCACACTGGAGCACAGGGGAATGAATGGGGCCTAAAGGGGGTAGGGAATGATTGGGGTTAAAGAGGGAGGAGGGAATGAATGGAGCTTAAAGGACGGGGAAAGGGAATGAATGGGGCTTAAGGGGGGATGAATGGGGTTTAAAGGCAGGGAGAGGGAATGAATGGGGCTTAAATGGGGGGAATGAATGGGGCTTAAAGGGGGTGGAATGAATGGGGCTAAAGGGAAGGAGATGGAGCTAAAGGGGGAGAGAGATGGGGCTAAAGGGGGGGAATGGAATTGACAAGGGAGGAAAAGGGAAATGGAGATAGCAGGGGGAGGAAAGGGGGATATTGGAAATGGATTGGGAGCTAATGGACCTGAAAGGGGGAGGAAATTGGGGAAAGAAGAGGACTGGGGAGTAAAAGGGGTGTAATGGAGATTGAAGGGGGGGCTAATGGACATAAAAGGAAGGGGTAATGGAAATGAAAGGAAGGGGAAATTAAGATGAAAGGAGGGGTAATGGTGATAAAAGGGGGTCATGGATATAGAAAGGGAGGGAGTAAAGGAGATGGAAGAGCGGAGGGGATGAGAGTAAATGGAGTGGACATAAAGGAATGGACATAAGGGGAGAAAGGAATGAAAATGGAAGGGAGGGAGAAATGGATGTGGATAGAGAAGGGGATGGAAAGGTGGGGAGGAAGAAGCATGGAAAAGGGAGAGAAAGAGAGATGGGAGTGGAAATGCGGAGAGTGTGAGTGTGCATATTAATCCATGAGTGAATCTGAGTGTATGTGTGTATCTGTGAATGTATGAATCTGAATGTTTGAATCTATGAGTGTATATACTTGAATGTGTGAATCTGTGTGTGTATCTGTCCAAACACTGCCCATTTACTCACATACCAAAACTTACACATACTAATATTACACACACAGAAATATTGACAAAACACATGTTGACATTGCACACACAGAAACCATCACAAACATATTTGGTTTTCTCACTGTCTCTGTGTTTTGTCTGTCTCTAGCTTTTCTTATCTGTCTTTGTCTCTATGCCTTGCTCTGTCTCTCTCTACTCTATCTGTCTGTCTTTCAAATCACCTCTCTTGCCACACCCCTTTGTGAGAGGTGTGGCCAGGGAAGGGCACTGTGAAGATTTTTTGCACAGGGGTGCCTAAAGGCCTAAGGCTGGCCCTGCCTGTATGCAAATGCCACTCCTGATTGGCTCCCAAGTGAGAATTCCCTTTGTGTTGAACCGATTTTCAGAGGTTAAACACGTTGAAAGCCTTGATCCCTTAAAGTGTATTTAAGCATGTATTATGATGAAACATTTTATAATATGTTAGAAAAAGATGGACATTAATGTTATACAAACATATTTCTTCTAATACAAAAAAAGTATACTCCCATCCATCATCAAAGCATACACTTATCTGTCATCTTGTCCCTTAAATTAAAACATGCTTAATTTCATGAAAAGATCCTAAGTTATCAATGTAATCAATTTATAAATGCCTACAATGGAACAAGAATGCCACCTGTTGGTTAATAAACTATTAATTATGAAAGCTGAATGTTCTGTTAAACATAAATATAAATAAAATTAAGAAAGCCCAAGTACTGGAAGCAAGTGGAACAATACTACTATGTGTGTGTATACATGTGTGTGTGTATATATATATATATATATATATATATATAAAAAAACACACATACACATATGGATCTGGATCTTCTCTCAGAGTGACATTGTTTTGGATCCAAAAGCTGTGATATAATCGGCAACTGTAATAACAGTGAAAAACAATATAATTAATGGTAATTTTGACAGTTTGTCTACACACAGGGCATTATTAAGAAATTTGAAAAACCCTAAATGTGAGTAAAATATTTATTCAAAACAGAAGATTTCTTTAATAATTTTTGATGAAATAACATTTTAAAACATATTGCTCAAAAATACAATAAGTACATCTATTTATTGTTAGCCAATAATGCAATCTAAGACTAATAATGACATAGGACTGTACACATTTTTTAAGCATCTCAATACAAATTAACCCAAGTAAATATGATACAAAGTATTGTTTTTCAATTACAAAGTGAGTCAGTAATCTAGTATCAATAATATTAATATAGACAATGTTGCAAAGCTCTCATAGTACAATTTGTAAACAACGATCAGCCCAATGATATGACATCAGGAAGCCCTAGTAATAGTCTATTGCCTCTTATTGGGATCATTACAGGTATTACGTGTTACGAATGCACATTCATAACAAAAATAAGATATTCATTTAGTTTTGACAAAAAGAATATCGGAAAGAATGCACCAACGAAAACAAAAACATACTGACACAATTTGTCAGCATTCATTTCCTTTTTTGGGGTTAATACTTAACCTTTTGCGTGATGGAGAGCCGCGCTAACCCGAACCTCTTCTTGCCAGAGCCCCGGCCGCACTAAGAGGAAGCTTAGCTGTTCAGCTCCCATGACCTGCACTAAAGTTAGTGTACGTCCTGAGAGCTGAGCATGTTAAGCCAGCTCTTAGAGCGGTGAGGGCTTTGGCAAGAAGAATATCGGGTTAGCAGGCTAAGGTAAGTACAAAGCTACAGGAGAACTTTTTCACCTGTAGCTTTAAATATTTACTTTCATTTTAACTAAAACAAATGTAAATGTTTATTTACAATTAAGTATTTGTTTTGTTTTAAATTTCTCCAAATATTGTTTACAAAAAAATTGGATGAACCAAAAATGTCTTGGCGGCACAAGTCTACAGTAGGGAAGATGCAACATTAGTAGTGCAAGCTTTGATATCTGGAGGAAAGAATGCAGCTACACTATCCATAATGAATATTGTTAACAACTCCTTAAGCTTTAGAATTAGACAACAGTAGGCTCTTGCACAGTACACGCCTCCAATGGGCAGACTGTATACATAGGGACAGATTACAAGTGACGCTATAATAATACGTCTAAATATGTTTACATGTGCACATAATCATACATACATACACATAGAAATGCATAACTACACATGTATACTTATATATATGCGCACACTTTTGAACCCTTCTCAGTCAAATACCTTGAAATATGCAATATACTTTTCAATCAATTTTAATGTTTTAATGTGCTTTTATAGAAATACTTGAAATTCCTATGTTCATCCCTTAGCAAATTTATATATATATATATATATATATATATATATATTTATTGATTTATTTATTTTTAATAAAAAAAATTTAATTACATTAATGCCTTGAGTTTAAGTTCTTAAACGTTAAAAAGCAAGGAAATTCTCAACTAAAACTGCCCCCGCCCTGGGTGCTTTGCATAATATTATCAATGGCATCACTGACTACATCACACATGACATTGTTGATGGCATCATCAAAAACATCACTAGTGACATCAACTTTGATATCATCAATGGCATCAATAGCGACAATCTTTAAAATAATCCTACACAAAGATATATTTTCTATATCATCAATGGCATCGCTAGTAACATTGTCTATACCATAATCAAAGCCATTAGTAGTGACATAACCCATGTTATCCTACACAAAGAAATTATAATTTCTAAATCATCAATGACATCACTAGTGAAATCAATTACATCAGTAAAGATGAATCCACCACAACACACAGCAATTTATTTCTGCTTTTTAACCCCAATTTCCTCACCCTAGCCCACATCCTCATCTGTACACACAAGTATTTGCTCATTTCTCCATCTCATTTATTTTCCCTCATGCACAGCCTTGTCTTCTGTGCTGCTCCTTTTATCAACCACGTCTACATCACATCAGCACTTCATGACTTTCAATTAGCTTAATATGTACCTGTAATCGGAGGCCTTACCCTTCCCACTCTAGTCTATTTTAACCCCCTTCCATCCTTTTCTCATATGGCGTCCTTCTCATCCGTTTCATTAATCATGCTCTCTTTCTCACCCTCTTATCTTTCACTCTTATGCACATCATTTTCTATTCCTTTACCTTTTATTACCCTCATTTCTCAGGCACACACAGCCTCTTCTCCTCTTGATTTTCCCTATACAACATCCCTTGCTTAGTTTTCTCAGGTGCACATTACCTCATTTTCCCTAACACAGAGCAATGTCCTAACCCTCTTACACCTATCATACAAATCCATCCTTACCCTTTTAGGTCACATTTCATACAATCAATTAAATCAATACAAACAACATACTAAATATCTCACTACATACTTTTTTTGTGTCTAATGGAAACATTCATACATTTCCACAGATTGCTGTATATGGTGGCACCATTAATTACATGATATGTGATGTCATAAACAATATTGCACAATATAATCTTAGATGCATTTTAATACATTTTTTTCACATTTCTTTGATGTGTAAAAAACTGTCTTGGCTTATGTCACTACTGATGACATTAATGATGTCATAGGTGATGTCACTAGTGATGTTATTGATGATGTCCTCAACAATGTTATGTGTGATGTAATTAGTGATGTAATTGATGCTATCATGCAAAGCAATCAGGGCAGGGGCAGTTTAAGTTGGGAATTTCCTTGCTTTTTAACGTCTAAGAACTTTTTTTTCTAATTAATTTCCTTGTTTTTTTTAAAAAAAACAATCTTGAATTCTTGAATTCACACTCATAAGCTCAACACATATTTTTATATTTAAAGAAAATATACATTAAAAAAACACAGAGAAGATGAGAATGACAAAAAAGGAGGATTAAGATCAAACAGCAATAAGTTATTATTAAACACTATACAATAAGTCTGACACACTGAGCTGTGCACATACACACAGTGATTACCATACAACACTATACAACAAGTCTGACATGCTGAGTTGTGCACCACACACAGTAATTGATTATTATACAACAATATACAATAAGTCTTACATGCTGAGCTGTGCACATACACATGAGGGGAAGAGTGGACCAGCCAGCATGGCTATGAACAGTTATTCAATCCCCATTGCAAATCATGCAATTGTCAATATTTACAGACTTTCAGCTGTTTGCAATGAACAAATCAAACAAAAGCAATTGCAATAGCTCAGCTTAAAGTGGTTTTCTCAAATTCATCTGAAAATGCAACTTTTAATGAATTTGGCAGTCTCAAAATTATTTAACCCCCTGGATAGAATCCCTCACAACAGCACAAATATGCAAAACAGGTGTTGTTTCAAGCACACCTGATGCAACTAATCAAGGGCTTCATTAGTTGCACCAGGTGTGCTTGAGCTAGAACACATGAAATACCTGAACTGGCTAAGGGTTTGTTCAGTGTCATGTTTGACTGCAAGTTAGAAATATGGCTAAATCAAAAGAATGGTTCAAAACGTTGAGAAGAGATCATCACCCTTCACAAACAAGGAACAGGATACAAAAAGATAGTGAAGGTACTGAATATTCCTAGAAACACCATTGGAAGCATAGTTCGCAAGTTCAAAGTTTAAGGAAAAGTGATTACACTACCTGGAAGGGGCAGAAAAAAGAAGCTATCAATGGCTGCAACCAGATTTTTGAGATGGCAGGTTCAGAAAAACTCTTGAGTGACTGCAAAAGACCTGCAGTAAGACTTTGTGGCAACAGGCATTGAGGTTTCAGTTTGCACAATAAAGCGCGTACTAAACGCAGAAAGGTTTCCATGCCAGAACTCCAAGACATACACTACTACTGATCCAAAAGAACAAGAAAAGTCAGCTCCAATATGCTCAAAATCATATAAATAAGCCACATATGTTTTGGGATTCAGTTCTGTGGAGTGAAGAATCAAAACTAGAATGTTTAAGCCCGATGGATCAGCGGTATGTCTGGAGGAAGAAGAATGAAGCATACGCTGAAAAGAACACTCTGCCTACAGTTAAGCATGGTGGTGGCTTGGTGATGCTCTGGAAACCTGCAGTGTGTGGAAGGCAAGATGGATTTATTGAAGTATCAGAAAATCCTAGGAGAAAACATCATGCCGCCTGTGAGGAAGCTGAAGCTTGGGCGTTATTGGACCTTCCTACAAGACAATGATCCCAAACATAATTTAAATTCCATCAAGGCTTGGTTGCAGAAGAAGTCCTAGAAGACTCTACAGTGGCAATCACAGTCACCTGACTTGAACCCCATAGAAAATCTCTGGTGGGATTTGAAGAAGACGTTTGCAGCATGCAAACCCAAAAATATTACTGAACAGGAGGCCATTGCTCATGATGAATGGGCTAAGCTTTCTCAGGAATGCTGCTAGAAGCTGGTGTCTAGCTATGCATCTCATTTGCAGCAGAACATAACAGCAAAAGGGTCTTCTACTAAGTACTAAAGATGCTTGAGGTTGAATAATTTATTATAAAAAGTCCATGAACTTAAATAAGAGTGGTTATATAATTATTAAACATGTACATGTGGAGATTATCCATTTATACATTTTTTTATTGAGATAAATGTGATAATAGTCATAAATCAGAATATACTGGTGGGTGTCAATGCAGGAGAATCAACCAGCCCTTCTTAAATATGATTCAGTTCTATTTAATATACCCTATTTATTAATACATTCATCTTTAAATAAAAAATCTGTCATGTGTTTGTTTGCATGCAAGGCAGCCCTCATGTGCATTGATGTCACATGTCTATGTTTTATCCTGTCCATCTTGGAGTGGTGCTTGCCTTGACATTTTATGGGGTCATATACCACTTCTCAGAAGGATGAATCATTTGAATAATTTGGAAACATTGAGTTAAACACCTAGGCCTAGATTTAGAGTTCGGCGGTAGCCGTCAAAACCAGCGTTAGAGGCTCCTAACGCTGGTTTTGGCCGCCCGCTGGTATTTGGAGTCAGTGATTAAAGGGTCTAACGCTCACTTTTCAGCCGCGACTTTTCCATACCGCAGATCCCCCTACGCCATTTGCGTAGCCTATCTTTTCAATGGGATCTTCCTAACGCCGGTATTTAGAGTCGTTTCTGCAGTGAGCGTTAGAGCTCTAACGACAAGATTCCAGCCGCCTGAAAATAGCAGGAGTTAAGAGCTTTCTGGCTAACGCCGGTTTATAAAGCTCTTAACTACTGTACCCTAAAGTACACTAACACCCATAAACTACCTATGTACCCCTCAACCGAGGTCCCCCCACATCGCCGCCACTCGATTAAAATTTTTAACCCCTAATCTGCCGACCGCCACCTACGTTATACTTATGTACCCCTAATCTGCTGCCCCTAACACCGCCGACCCCTGTATTATATCTATTAACCCCTAACTTGCCCCCCACAACGTCGCCGCAAGCTACTTAAAATAATTAACCCCTAATCTTCCGACCGCAAATCGCCGCCACCTACGTTATCCCTATGTACCCCTAATCTGCTACCCCTAACATCGCCGACCCCTATGTTATATTTATTAACCCCTAATCTGCCCCCCTCAACGTCGCCGACACCTGCCTACACTTATTAACTCCTAATCTGCCGAGCGGACCTGAGCGCTACTATAATAAAGTTATTAACCCCTAATCCGCCTCACTAACCCTATCATAAATAGTATTAACCCCTAATCTGCCCTCCCTAACATCGCCGACACCTACCTTCAATTATTAACCCCTAATCTGCCGACCGGAGCTCACCGCTATTCTAATAAATGTATTAACCCCTAAAGCTAAGTCTAACCCTAACACTAACACCCCCCTAAGTTAAATATAATTTTTATCTAACGAAATAAATTAACTCTTATTAAATAAATGATTCCTATTTAAAGCTAAATACTTACCTGTAAAATAAATCCTAATATAGCTACAATATAAATTATAATTATATTATATCTATTTTAGGATTAATATTTATTTTACAGTCAACTTTGTAATTATTTTAACCAGGTACAATAGCTATTAAATAGTTAAGAACTATTTAATAGTTACCTAGTTAAAATAATAACAAATTTACCTGTAAAATAAATCCTAACCTAAGATATAATTAAACCTAACACTACCCTATCAATAAAATAATTAAATAAACTACCTACAATTACCTACAATTAACCTAACACTACACTATCAATAAATTAATTAAACACAATTGCTACAAATAAATACAATTAAATAAACTATCTAAAGTACAAAAAATAAAAAAGAACTAAGTTACAGAAAATAATAAAATATTTACAAACATAAGAAAAATATTACAACAATTTTAAACTAATTACACCTACTCTAAGCCCCCTAATAAAATAACAAAGCCCCCCAAAATAAAAAATTCCCTACCCTATTCTAAAATACAAATATTACAAGCTCTTTTACCTTACCAGCCCTGAACAGGGCCCTTTGCGGGGCATGCCCCAAGAATTTCAGCTCTTTTGCCTGTAAAAAAAAACATACAATACCCCCCCCCCAACATTACAACCCACCACCCACATACCCCTAATCTAACCCAAACCCCCCTTAAATAAACCTAACACTAATCCCCTGAAGATCTTCCTACCTTGTCTTCACCATACCAGGTTCACCGATCCGTCCTGGCTCCAAGATCTTCATCCAACCCAAGCGGGGGTTGGCGATCCATAA
Organism: Bombina bombina; assembly: GCF_027579735.1. NCBI lineage: Eukaryota > Metazoa > Chordata > Amphibia > Anura > Bombinatoridae > Bombina > Bombina bombina. Next base: position 722,968,795 of record NC_069501.1, on the reverse strand, counting down.
TCCGGTGCTCCAAAGTCTTCCTCCTATCCGGCAAGAAGAGGACATCCGGACCGGCAAACATCTTCTCCAAGCGGCATCTTCTATCTTCTTCCATCCGATGACGACCGGCTCCATCTTGAAGACCTCCAGCGCGGATCCATCCTCTTCTTCCGACGACTAGACGACGAATGACGGTTCCTTTAAGGGACGTCATCCAAGATGGCGTCCCTCGAATTCCGATTGGCTGATAGGATTCTATCAGCCAATCGGAATTAAGGTAGGAATTTTCTGATTGGCTGATGGAATCAGCCAATCAGAATATAGTTCAATCCGATTGGCTGATCCAATCAGCCAATCAGATTGAGCTCGCATTCTATTGGCTGATCGGAACAGCCAATAGAATGCGAGCTCAATCTGATTGGCTGATTGGATCAGCCAATCGGATTGAACTATATTCTGATTGGCTGATTCCATCAGCCAATCAGAAAATTCCTACCTTAATTCCGATTGGCTGATAGAATCCTATCAGCCAATCGGAATTCGAGGGACGCCATCTTGGATGACGTCCCTTAAAGGAACCGTCATTCGTCGTCTAGTCGTCGGAAGAAGAGGATGGATCCGCGCTGGAGGTCTTCAAGATGGAGCCGGTCGTCATCGGATGGAAGAAGATAGAAGATGCCGCTTGGAGAAGATGTTTGCCGGTCCGGATGTCCTCTTCTTGCCGGATAGGAGGAAGACTTTGGAGCACCGGATTATGGATCGCCAACCCCCGCTTGGGTTGGATGAAGATCTTGGAGCCAGGACGGATCGGTGAACCTGGTATGGTGAAGACAAGGTAGGAAGATCTTCAGGGGATTAGTGTTAGGTTTATTTAAGGGGGGTTTGGGTTAGATTCGGGGTATGTGGGTGGTGGGTTGTAATGTTGGGGGGGGGGGTATTGTATGTTTTTTTTTACAGGCAAAAGAGCTGAAATTCTTGGGGCATGCCCCGCAAAGGGCCCTGTTCAGGGCTGGTAAGGTAAAAGAGCTTGTAATATTTGTATTTTAGAATAGGGTAGGGAATTTTTTATTTTGGGGGGCTTTGTTATTTTATTAGGGGGCTTAGAGTAGGTGTAATTAGTTTAAAATTGTTGTAATATTTTTCTTATGTTTGTAAATATTTTATTATTTTCTGTAACTTAGTTCTTTTTTATTTTTTGTACTTTAGATAGTTTATTTAATTGTATTTATTTGTAGCAATTGTGTTTAATTAATTTATTGATAGTGTAGTGTTAGGTTAATTGTAGGTAATTGTAGGTAGTTTATTTAATTATTTTATTGATAGGGTAGTGTTAGGTTTAATTATATCTTAGGTTAGGATTTATTTTACAGGTAAATTTGTTATTATTTTAACTAGGTAACTATTAAATAGTTCTTAACTATTTAATAGCTATTGTACCTGGTTAAAATAATTACAAAGTTGACTGTAAAATAAATATTAATCCTAAAATAGATATAATATAATTATAATTTATATTGTAGCTATATTAGGATTTATTTTACAGGTAAGTATTTAGCTTTAAATAGGAATCATTTATTTAATAAGAGTTAATTTATTTCGTTAGATAAAAATTATATTTAACTTAGGGGGGTGTTAGTGTTAGGGTTAGACTTAGCTTTAGGGGTTAATACATTTATTAGAATAGCGGTGAGCTCCGGTCGGCAGATTAGGGGTTAATAATTGAAGGTAGGTGTCGGCGATGTTAGGGAGGGCAGATTAGGGGTTAATACTATTTATGATAGGGTTAGTGAGGCGGATTAGGGGTTAATAACTTTATTATAGTAGCGCTCAGGTCCGCTCGGCAGATTAGGGGTTAATAAGTGTAGGCAGGTGTCGGCGACGTTGTGGGGGGCAGATTAGGGGTTAATAAATATAACATAGGGGTCGGCGATGTTAGGGCAGCAGATTAGGGGTACATAGGGATAACGTAGGTGGCGGCGGTTTACGGAGCGGCAGATTAGGGGTTAAAAGTGTAATGCAGGGGTCAGCGATAGCGGGGGCGGCAGATTAGGGGTTAATAAGTGTAAGGTTAGGGGTGTTTAGACTCGGGGTACATGTTAGAGTGTTAGGTGCAGACGTAGGAAGTGTTTCCCCATAGGAAACAATGGGGCTGCGTTAAGAGCTGAACGCTGCTTTTTTGCAGGTGTTAGGTTTTTTTTCAGCTCAAACTGCCCCATTGTTTCCTATGGGAGAATCGTGCACGAGCACGTTTTTGATGCTGGCCGCGTCCGTAAGCAACTCTGGTATCGAGAGTTGCATTTGCGGTAAATATGCTCTACGCTCCTTTTTTGGAGCCTAACGCAGCATTTGTTTGAACTCTCGATACCAGAGTTAAATTTATGGTGCGGCCAGAAAAAAACCCGCGGAGCGTTAACAGCCCTTTTACCGCCGAACTCCAAATCTAGGCCCTAATTTCTCAATCAATATTTTAAACTAGTTCTCTGTCTCACATTTGTTACGCTGCAAGCAGACAAGGTTCCAAGGTCCATTCAGGGTCAGTGAGACAGCATCTGCCAACCACATTATTACACAAATTAAAACTTGTGTGAGAGCAGGGCTTGTATAATCAGTATGGGATGAATGACGTTGCCACCTGTAAGGGAAGCATAAGAAAGTTATAAGATTAAGTTCTAGTTCTTAAACAAAATATATATATATATATATATATATATATATACACTGCTCAAAAAAATAAAGGGAACACTAAAATAACACATCCTAGATCTGAATGAATAAAATATTCTAATTAAATACTTTGTTCTTTACATAGTTGAATGTGCTAACAACAAAATCACACAAAAATTAAAAAATGGAAATCAAAATTTTCAACCCATGGAGGTCTGGATTTGGAGTCACACTCAAAATTAAAGTGGAAAAACACACTACAGGCAGATCCAACTTTGATGTAATGTCCTTAAAACAAGTCAAAATGAGGCTCAGTAATGTGTGTGGCCTCCACGTGCCTGTATGACCTCCCTACAACGCCTGTGCATGCTCCTGATGAGGTGGCGGATGGTCTCCTGAGGGATCTCCTCCCAGACCTGGACTAAAGCATCCACCAACTCCTGGACAGTCTGTGGTGCAAAGTGAAGTTGGTGGATGGAGCGAGACATGATGTCCCAGATGTGCTCAATTGGATTCAGGTCTGGGGAACGGGAGGGCCAGTCCATAGCATCAATGCCTTCATCTTGCAGGAACTGCTGACACACTCCAGCCACATGAGGTCTAGCATTGTCTTGCATTAGGAGGAACCCAGGGCCAACCGCACCATCATATGGTCTCACAAGGGGTCTGAGGATCTCATCTTGATACCTAATGGCAGTCAGGCTACCTCTGGCGAGCACATGGAGGGCTGTTTGGCCCCTCAAAGAAATGCCACCCCACACCATTACTGACCCACTGCCAAACTGGCCATGCTGGAGGATGTTGCAGGCAGCAGAACGTTCTCCACGGCGTCTCCAGACTGTCACGTCTGTCAAATGTGCTCAGTGTGCCCCTGCTTTCATCTGTGAAGAGCACAGGGCGCCAGTGGTGAATTTGCCAATCTTGGTGTTCTCTGGCAAATGTCAAACGTCCTGCACGGTGTTGGACTGTAAGCACAACCCCCACCTGTTGACGTTGGGTCCTCATACCACCCTCATGGAGTCTGTTTCTGACCGTTTGAGCAGACACATGCACATTTGTGGCCTGCTGGAGGTCATTTTGCAGGGCTCTGGCAGTGCTCCTCCTGTTCCTCCTTGCACAAAGGCGGAGGTATCGGTCCTGCTGCTGGGTTGTTGCCCTCCTACGGCCTCCTCCACGTCTCCTGATGTACTGGCCTGTCTCCTGGTAGCGCCTCCATGCTCTGGACACTACGCTGACAGACACAGCAATCCTTCTTGCCACAGCTCGCACTGATGTGCCATCCTGGATGAGCTGCACTACCTGAGCCACTTGTGTGGGTTGTAGACTCCGTCTCATGCTACCACTAGAGTGCAAGCACCACCAGCATTCAAAAGTGACCATAACATCAGCCAGAAAGCATAGGAACTGAGAAGTGGTCTGTGGTCACCACCTGCAGAACCACTCCTTTATTGGGGGTGTCTTGCTAATTGCCTATAATTTCCACCTGTTGTCTATCCCATTTGCACTATAGCATGTGAAATTGATTGTCACTCAGTGTTGCTTCCTAAGTGGACAGTTTGATTTCACAGAAGTGTGATTGACTTGGAGATACATTGTGTTGTTTAAGTGTTCCCTTTATTTTTTTGAGCAGTGTATATATATATATATATATATATATATATATATACTGGAAAAAGATCACTATGGTTTACTAGTCAGGGGTTAAAAGCTAGTAGCCCTGAGGGAAAAGTTAGTAGTCCACTCAATGTTAAAGATAGGAAAAAGTCACATTTCTAAATCATCTGGGATCACTGGAAATTTCAAGCCCTGTGTGTGTGTGTATATATATATATATATATATATATATATAAAATTGCAGAGGTGAACGGCACTCACGAGTATGTCAGCTACCTGGTGCTCACACTATGGAGAAACAAACAGTAAAGCAGTTATGGATCCCACGGACGGACTCCGTGTTGCAGCAAGGACCCAAGAAAAGCAGGCACACAGGTTTTTTCATAAACACTCCGGTTGGTGCACAAACTAACCTTAAATACCCACCCAGCCCAAGTGATAGACCAATCAGAGAGAGTGACAGCGGCACACCCACTCACACAGACCTAAACAGCCCGGCAATAAGCTGTTTAGGTCTGTGTGAGTGGGTGTGCCGCTGTCACTCTCTCTGATTGGTCTATCACTTGGGCTGGGTGGGTATTTAAGGTTAGTTTGTGCTCTAGTTTTCCACATTTGGTTTTGTACACCATTGACAAAGGCTCGTGTGTGAGCCGAAACGTTTGGTAATCAACTTTGCAAATAAACCGGAGTGTTTATGAAAAAACCTGTGTGCCTGCTTTTCTTGGGTCCTTGCTGCAACACGGAGTCCGTCCGTGGGATCCATAACTGCTTTACTATATATATATATATATATATATATATATATATATATATATATATATATATATATATATACACACATTACTTCATAGACAATAAAGAAATTTGCTTAAAGGGATACTAACCCCATTTTTTTTTCTTTGTTCTCGTGTTATCTTGTTTTGAAAAAGCAGTAATGAAAGGTTAGGAGCCGGCCCATTTTTAGTTCAGCACCTGGGTAGCACTTGCTGATTGGTTTGCTACATTTAGTCACAAATCAGCAAGTGCTACCCAGGTGCTGAACAAAAAATGGACTGGCTCTAAATCTTACAGTACTGCTTTTTCAAATCAAGATTGCATGAGAACAAAGAAAAAATTATAATAGGAGTAAATTAGAAAGTTGCTTAAAATCTCATGCTCTATCTGAATCATGAAAGAAAACAATTGGGTTTAGTATCCCTTTAATATCAAATTGATTGCTCTAGAAATAAATACAATTTAAATTAATATTTTGGGAATAAAAATGACTAAATCAGGAATGGTGGAAATTACTATTTTTTATTTTGTGCATTCCTGCAACTCTGCACTCAGCCTGGCAAAACAAGTCTATTTCTCCTCTCTCGTGTCATCTCATGCATCCAACCCCAGAAAACTGTTCTCAACCTTTAACTCCCTTCTACGTCCGCCTGCCCCCCCGCCCACTACCAACCTCACTGCTCAAATTATTGCTGATCACTTCAAAAATAAAATTGACACCATTAGAAAAGAGATCTGCACCTCGCACCCCGCAAACCCAGCAATCCTACCCACCCCTTCTATTAACAAAAATCTATGCTATTTCCCTCCTGTAACAGAGGAAGAAGTCTCTGCACTCCTATCCTCAGCTCATCTCACAACCTGCCCACTTGACCCTATTCCTTCACGACTATTCCCCCTCTCTCTGCTTCACTAACCCCTACCCTAACTCATCTCTTTAACCAATCCCTCACTGCTGGCACATTTCCTGACACATTCAAGCATGCGTCAATCACACCAATCCTAAAAAAGCCCTCGCTTGACCCCTCCACGCCTTCTAACTATCGACCGGTCTCCTTACTTCCCTTTGCTTCAAAATTATTGGTACGACTAGTCTATAATCGGCTAACTCAATTTCTCACAACTAACTCCTTACTTGATCCACTACAATCTGGTTTCCGCCCTAAACACTCAACAGAAACCGCTCTTGCTAAAGTAACAAATGACCTGTTATCAGCCAAAGCAAAAGGCCATTACTCATTACTAATTCTTCTTGACCTGTCCGCAGCTTTTGACACAGTTGACCATCCTCTCCTCCTAAAAATACTACATTCATTTGGCATCCGAGACAAAGCCCTCTCCTGGTTTGCATCATATCTTTCAAACCACTCGTTTTCAGTTTCCTTTAACAACATATCTTGTGATCCTATGCCTCTCTCAGTTGGAGTACCGCAAGGCTCTGTCTTAGGTCCCTTGTTTTTCTCTCTTTATACATCCTGCCTTGGAAAACTTATAGCTTCCTTTGGATTTCAGTACCACCTATATGCTGATGATACCCAAATCTATCTTTCCTCTCCTGATATCTCTCCCTCTTTACTCAACCAGATTTCTGACTCCCTCTCTGCAATTTTCAATTGGATGTCTTCACACTACCTCCAACTCAATCTGTCCAAAACTGAGCTGCTTCTTATTCCCCCCTCTTCGAGGCATCTGACACCTGACATTTCTCTGATGGTTGGAGACTCTATTCTCAACACCTCACCCCAGGTCCGCTACCTTGGGGTCACACTAGACTCAGAACTCACATTCAACCCACATATACAAACGCTTACCAAATCCTGCCGGTCAAACCTACGCAACATTTCCAGAATTCGTCCCTTCCTTACTCAAAATACTACAAAAATACATATTCATTCCCTCATCCTGTCACGCATTGATTATTGCAATCTACTCTTAAATGGCCTTCCAAAACACCGCCTCTCCTCCCTCCAATCTATTATGAATGCTTCTGCTAGACTCATCCACCTAAGCCGACGATCTACATCAGCTGCTCCGCTCTGCCAGTCTCTACACTGGCTCCCCATACACTCCAGAATACAATTTAAAGTATTAGCCCTAACCTACAAAGCACTCAACAGTCTAACTCCCAACTATATCTCCTCTCTCATCGTGAAATACTCCCCATCCCGTCCTCTTCGATCATCCTCTGACCTACGTCTCTACACTCCTGTTATCTCTACATCCCACTCCCGCCTCCAAGACTTCGCACGTGCTGCTCCTGTCCTCTGGAACTCTCTACCCCGCTCTATCAGACTGTCTCCAACCTTGTATAGCTTCAGAAGATCCTTGAAAACCCACCTATTCAGAGAGGCTTACCATCTCTCCTCCATGCCGCATCCGACCCAAGCTAATACATGTACATGAACTGCCTGACTCACTGCTGCAAATACAACGATGTAACAAGCTACCCCAACCTTATGTCTCTGCACCCTAAACCTATAGACTGTGAGCTCTCCGGAGCAGGGCCCTCTTCCTCCTGTGCTAGATTTGTTTAGTCTTGTTATGTTTTGTATTGTATCACAAATCTTTGTCATTGTATACCCCCTATCATTGTACCCAGCGCTACGGAATTTGGCGGCGCTATACAAATAAATGATAATAATAATAATTCCTGGAAAACGTGATTAAAATGCATATTATTACTGACACAAAATGCCTCTGGCCTCCATTCCAGTCCTTCAAAATTCTCTTGTTAAAACATAATGTGGCAGACTGGCTAATTTCTTGTTTTTTCTCTAAGCCATGTGTTTATTGTTATGTCTTAACGTGTGGCTATCGCAATTAGCATTAATTATGATGGGAACGTCTTGGTCAGGATTAATTGGAACTTGGGTCCATGGATAAGGTCTATTTCAGTGCAAGGGCCACTATTTATATTTACTAGGTAGTAACATTGTTACATTATATTTGTATCAATATCAATGCAACAAATGTCAAAATCCACATACTAGGCTGATCATTGCCACCAGCCTTATAAAGTCACTATTATTTATTGACTTGCAAATAGAACTAATTCACTAATAGTGATAATATTATGATTATGTTGCAGAAATGCAGAAGCAAGAGAATACAAATTATGCAGATTTTTTTTCCTATACTACTATTTTGCAGAAATATTAAAATATTTCTTTAACTAATTTATTCCCTAATGTAAAGATTTGTTCTATCCTTTTGTCCCCAGTACTCTCAATTTGCCCATACTCACTTTATAAGCTATTCTCTTTAGCTCTTGTTTGCTCCTCTGGACTTTTCCTTGACTTGCTTTGTGAGGTAGTTATCTTCCTTTTCTACCTCTGACAAAACCCAATTTGCATATACACCTTGCTCATCTCCTGCCCATATACCATCTGAACCACACCTTCTGAATTTCTCTTCCACAATCTCTCTGTATACTTCCCTTAACAATCTTCTATTTCACAACCTCTTATCCTGCACACAGCTATTTTATTTCAATCTTCACCTACATTATTTGCACCCCCACCCTGCAATATATTTTCTGCCCTTTGATTATCTTGTAGCAACTCTTTATTGTCTCTTTCTGAATATTACAGAAAGTGGATATAGAGAAAAAGCAGTTTTGAATTTACAAAAATGTAAAAATTTTATTGTGATTAAAGAACTGAATAATTCTGGCGTTGCTCCAGTTGGACAGCTCTACTCTAGATAATAACCTAAACACCAAAAATTCATTTCAAGCAACCGGCATCTGCATTTCTATTGGCACAGAAATGTCCACAAGGGATAATTAAAATGTATTAGAGTTAATAGTTTTTAAATTGAATATTATAACTCATATATAGGTACATTATGAGAGAATATTTATAGTTGTAAGGAAGAACAGGGAAGTAATTATATATTTAAAAAACCCATTTACAACCAAATATGACCTAGATTACAAGTGGTGCGTTAAAGTTAGCGCACGATATAGCAATATTGTGCCCAGTGTGAACTTGCGCACATATTACAAGTTGAAATCAAATGCGCACAGCCGTGTGCAATCTAAGGCCTAGATTTAGAGTTCGGCGGTAAAAGGGCTGTTAACGCTCCGCGGGCTTTTTTCTGGCCGCACCATAAATTTAACTCTGGTATCGAGAGTTAAAACAAATGCTGCGTTAGGCTCCAAAAAAGGAGCGTAGAGCATTTTTAGCGCAAATGCAACTCTCGATACCAGAGTTGCTTACGGACGCGGCCGGCATCAAAAACGTGCTCGTGCACGATTCCCCCATAGGAAACAATGGGACTGTTTGAGCTGAAAAAAAACCTAACACCTGCAAAAAAGCAGCGTTCAGCTCCTAACGCAGCCCCATTGTTTCCTATGGGAAAACACTTCCTACGTCTGCACCTAACACTCTAACATGTACCCCGAGTCTAAACACCCCTAACCTTACACTTATTAACCCCTAATCTGCCACTCCCGCTATCGCTGACCCCTGCATATTATTATTAACCCCTAATCTTCCGCTCCGTAAACCGCCGCAACCTACGTTATCCCTATGTACCCCTAATCTGCTGCCCTAACATCGCCGACCCCTATGTTATATTTATTAACCCCTAATCTGCCCCCCACAACGTCGCCGACACCTACCTACACTTATTAACCCCTAATCTGCCGAGCGGACCTGAGCGCTACTATAATAAAGTTATTAACCCCGAATCCGCCTCACTAACCCTATCATAAATAGTATTAACCCCTAATCTGCCCTCCCTAACATCGCCGACACCTACCTTCAATTATTAACCCCTAATCTTCCGATCGGAGCTCACCGCTATTCTAATAAATGGATAAACCCCTAAAGCTAAGTCTAACCCTAACCCTAACACCCCCCTAAGTTAAATATAGTTTAAATCTAATGAAATAAATTAATTCTTATTAAATAAATTAATCCTATTTAAAGCTAAATACTTACCTGTAAAATAAATCCTAATATAGCTACAATATAAATTATAATTATATTATAGCTATTTTAGGATTAATATTTATTTTACAGGCAACTTGGTATTTATTTTAACTAGGTACAATAGCTATTAAATAGTTAAGAACTATTTAATAGTTACCTAGTTAAAATAATAACAAATTTACCTGTAAAATAAATCCTAACCTAAGATATAATTAAACCTAACACTACCCTATCAATAAAATAATTAAATAAACTACCTACAATTACCTACAATTAACCTAACACTACACTATCAATAAATTAAATAAACACAATTGCTACAAATAAATACAATTAAATAAACTAGCTAAAGTACAAAAAATAAAAAAGAACTAAGTTACAGAAAATAAAAAAATATTTACAAACATAAGAAAAATATTACAACAATTTTAAACTAATTACACCTACTCTAAGCCCCCTAATAAAATAACAAAGCCCCCCAAAATAATAAATTCCCTACCCTATTCTAAATTAAAAAAGTTACAAGCTCTTTTACCTTACCAGCCCTGAACAGGGCCCTTTGCGGGGCATGCCCCAAGAAGTTCAGCTCTTTTGCCTGTAAAAAAAAACATACAATATCCCCCCCCCAACATTACAACCCACCACCCACATACCCCTGATCGGAACAGCCAATAGAATGCGAGCTCAATCTGATTGGCTGATTGGATCAGCCAATCGGATTGAACTTGATTCTGATTGGCTGATTCCATCAGCCAATCAGAAAATTCATACCTTAATTCCGATTGGCTGATAGAATCCTATCAGCCAATCGGAATTCGAGGGACGCCATCTTGGATGACGTCCCTTAAAGGAACCGTCATTAGTCGGGAGACATCGGAAGAAGAGGATGGATCCGCGTTGCCTGCTTCAAGATGGACCCGCTCCGCACCGGATGGAAGAAGATCGAAGATGCGGCTTGGAGAAGATGTTTGCCGGTCCGGATGTCCTCTTCTTGCCGGATAGGATGAAGACTTTGGAGCCTCTTCTGGACCTCTTCAGCACCGGATTATGGATCGCCAACCCCCGCTTGGGTTGGATGAAGATCTTGGAGCCAGGACGGATCGGTGATACCTGGATGGTGAAGACAAGGTAGGAAGATCTTCAGGGGATTAGTGTTAGGTTTATTTAAGGGGGGTTTGGGTTAGATTAGGGGTATGTGGGTGGTGGGTTGTAATGTTGGGGGGGGGGGGTATTGTATGTTTTTTTTTACAGGCAAAAGAGCTGAACTTCTTGGGGCATGCCCCGCAAAGGGCCCTGTTCAGGGCTGGTAAGGTAAAAGAGCTTGTAACTTTTTTAATTTAGAATAGGGTAGGGAATTTATTATTTTGGGGGGCTTTGTTATTTTATTAGGGGGCTTAGAGTAGGTGTAATTAGTTTAAAATTGTTGTAATATTTTTCTTATGTTTGTAAATATTTTTTTATTTTCTGTAACTTAGTTCTTTTTTATTTTTTGTACTTTAGCTAGTTTATTTAATTGTATTTATTTGTAGCAATTGTGTTTATTTAATTTATTGATAGTGTAGTGTTAGGTTAATTGTAGGTAATTGTAGGTAGTTTATTTAATTATTTTATTGATAGGGTAGTGTTAGGTTTAATTATATCTTAGGTTAGGATTTATTTTACAGGTAAATTTGTTATTATTTTAACTAGGTAACTATTAAATAGTTCTTAACTATTTAATAGCTATTGTACCTGGTTAAAATAAATACCAAGTTGCCTGTAAAATAAATATTAATCCTAAAATAGCTACAATGTAATTATAATTTATATTGTAGCTATATTAGGATTTATTTTACAGGTAAGTATTTAGCTTTAAATAGGATTAATTTATTTAATAAGAGTTAATTTATTTCGTTAGATTAAAATTATATTTAAGTTAGGGGGGTGTTAGTATTAGGGTTAGACTTAGCTTTAGGGGTTAATACATTTATTAGAATAGCGGTGAGCTCCGGTCGGAAGATTAGGGGTTAATAATTGAAGTTAGGTGTCGGCGATGTTAGGGAGGGCAGATTAGGGGTTAATACTATTTATGATAGGGTTAGGGGCTAATAACTTTATTATAGTAGCGCTCAGGTCCGCTCGGCAGATTAGGAGTTAATAAGTGTAGGTAGGTGTCGGCGACGTTGAGGGGGGCAGATTAGGGGTTAATAAATATAATATAGGGGTCGGCGATGTTAGGGGCAGCAGATTAGGGGTACATAGGGATAACGTAGGTGGCGGCGCTTTGCGGTCGGAAGATTAGGGGTTAATTATTGTAAGTAGCTGGCGGCGATGTTGTGGGGGGCAGATTAGGGGTTAATAAATGTAATATAGGGGTCGGCGGGGTTAGGGGCAGCAGATTAGGGGTACATAAGTATAACGTAGGTGGCGGTCGGAAGATTAGGGGTTAAAATTTTTAATCGAGTGGCGGCGATGTGGGGGGAGCTTGGTTTAGGGGTACATAGGTAGTTTATGGGTGTTAGTGTACTTTAGGGTACAGTAGTTAAGAGCTTTATGAACCGGCGTTAGCCAGAAAGCTCTTAACTCCTGCTTTTTTCAGGCGGCTGGAATCTTGTCGTTAGAGCTCTAACGCTCACTGCAGAAACGACTCTAAATACCGGCGTTAGAAAGATCCCATTGAAAAGATAGGCTACGCAAATGGCGTAGGGGGATCTGCGGTATGGAAAAGTCGCGGCTGCAAAGTGAGCGTTAGACCCTTTAATCACTGACTCTAAATACCAGCGGGCGGCCAAAACCAGCGTTAGGAGCCTCTAACGCTGGTTTTGACGGCTACCGCCGAACTCTAAATCTAGGCCTAAATTTGCATTCTTTGGGTTAGAGCGACTGAAAACCTAGCGTAAATGGTTACTGCTGAAAATAAATGTGCACCAAACACAACATAAATACATTAAAATAAAGAGTTACACTCACATATACACTATACAATTAAAATTATTCAAAGAAATATTAATTAAAAAAGTTTAATAAGGGTTAAAATGTATATGGTATATGACAAGGTTTTTGAATGGAAAGGGTTATACTATATGTCTGTATGTGTATATACATATGTGTGTGTGTGTGTGTGTGTGTCTAAATATGAGTATATATATATATATATATATATACAGTATATATATATTTATATATATATATATATATATATATATATACACTATATATACTGTATATATATATATATATATATATATATATATATTTATTTATGAATAAATAGAACATATTCTGTTATGTGAAACATATTGGAATGTGAAATATTTATAATTTTATGTCGGGTTAGCGCACTTGACAATATGCAATCAGGTTTGCACAAGAGTGGGGTGTTAGAAGGCAATGGAGAAAAAAAAGTTGATAAAACCTATGGGGGAATATGCGAATGCACATGCAATATTCTAACTTTGGATTTTTGTGCTCTTTGGGTTAGCATGCAAGGAAAAACAGTATACTTTCAACTCATAATACAAGCGCAACCTGACCTGTTTAAAAAGCTTCCTTCTAGTGCAATTAACACTGAAGTGGGAGTATTAATTAGTGCTCCATTTGTAATCTGGCCCAGGTGTATATATATATATATATATATACACATACACACAGAGAGAGAAGCACAACTGGCTCAATACTATTATTAGCCTGTTCTATGGCGATTTACCACCTGGGTGCAGCTTCTTTTAGCCCAGTAATGCTTTTCACAGAGAAGAACTTTCCTGTAGTATATCAGTCTGATCCCGCCTATTACAGTCAGTGCAGCGCCAAAATAACCAGGCAATTCCTCTCTGAACAAGGAACACAGCAACCCCAGACGATCGTTTCAGCCTTTATTGGGTCTTGTCAGTGAGGTGTAGCCATATTCCTCTAAGCACACTGAGCAAGGAGTCCACGTCTGGTTTCCCCTTTATCCCATAGGGAGACTAAATACACACAGTGAGAAGCACACTCACAGGAACAAACAACTGGCTCAATATTATTGTTAGCCTATTCTATATATATAGTGAAGTGGAAGAATAGGCATTCACAGGTCTTAATTTCCAGTATTTCCAATTTTATTTCTGCAAGATATCCATCATAGGATTACATCAGTCAGTCAACATTTTGGTCCTCACAGGGACCTTTGTCAAGACTGTATCTAATTGGGGATATAAGGGTAACGTTATTTGTTGTTAATCATTTAAACCCCTAATACATATGACACATACCATACCTACATCATAACATATAGTATATTTACAGGACATATATAAGGAATGATACATCCAATACCAAAGACTAAAACAAAACAAAACTGAACCAGATTAGCCCTTACGTTTAGGTGTATATATATATATATATATATCTATATATATATATATATATATATATATATATAGTATATATATATATCTACCTCAGAGGATAAGTCCTGTGTTCCAGTAGGAAAAATAGCATTTAGGAAATATATCAGTTAAGTAAATTGGTCAGTGTCCCATAAAATACAACATCCGTCAAACCGGCCCCCACAGACAAAGTTTCAAAGTTTCAACATGTACCACATCCCTAGGAGGATGGGATAGAGGCTTACCAACAGGTTTACTTTCGTTCAGCTGTGAGCAGCGTTTGTTTCGCCCGCTCTTCAATATGCTCAGAGAGACAAGAGGCTGATTGGGGTGATGTCATTAGCGGCACGACTATCACGTGACATATGTGTCCAGAATTGTGTTACATGGTAGTTATGGAAACTGGTTCCAACTGTAATTGCTGTTGTGCAACTTGAAGCGAAACAGTTTAGCACCACAGGTCCAGTTTATAAACTTAGTTCTACTTGCAATAACTGTTCCAAAAATATGTCAAAGTAATATATGTGGGTGTCATGTAAGTCCAAATAATTATGTCACATAGGTGCAGCCTTTTAAAACACTCTTTGATGGGACAATGTAGTGGCCAATAAGAAAAGGCTTATAGGTACCCATGTTTGGCACTTCCTATTTTGATAAGCCAAGTTCAGCTTTCCTACAGAAATTGTCTGCGTCTTTGACTGCCCGTACAGTGTATCACCTGTTGCAGTTATTTAGGAAGATCCTCTCCTTGTCTGCGTCTTTGACTGCCCGTACAACCTGTTGCAGTTATTTAGGAAGATCCTATGCTACCCCATAGCAGAGAAAGGCGTTTTCTGGAGCAGTAATATGCTTGATCCTTAAGACATCTGTGTCTGACATGCACATATACTTTGTACATCTGGTATGCAGAATACCTATCGTTTTATCTTTTTAATTGTGTAACAATAAAAGCTCTTTTCACTTGAGTCCAGTTGCGCTCTTCTTCTCTTATCTTTCAGCTTTTGCCTTCTCCTAAGGGACATTCGATGATACACCCTCAGAAAAGCAGCACACACCATTTTGTTTGGTGAGGACGAAAGAGCACAATTAACTGTTTAAAAGTTTACCAAACTGGTGAGACTATCCTGTTAAGGAATATATTTTTAAAAAGACTGTTTTCATAATTTCACCTGAAGTGTGTTATATTTTAAATGTTTTTGTAAGTCCAAATTGCATATTTTATACGTTATTTTTATCATACATTTTTTCTATGCACGGTCTTCCTCTTTTTCTTTTGCATGGTTATTCATACCAATAGTTGTAATCATTTGTATAGCTAGTTTGCAAAAGTTATATATTTGGGTACCCTAACCATATCTTTTGATTATATGAGACAGCCTTTGATTACAACCATTATAGGTAATACACTTAGATTGTATTGCAAACACTTTATTTGTAGATATATTAAGTTTTTTAGATATACATTCCCTTTTCAGTAGCGCTGAAACTTTGTTTCTGTTTTCCTACAGCATTATAGGCATCTATTTAAAGTGGGTAATGGAAAATATATTGTGGGTGCAAATTACTGGGTACATAAAGGTGCATACACCTAAGGAGTATACTGTATATCAGGAACACATGAAAAAATTGTAAAACAAATAATTAAAATAAGAAAGGGGGAAAAATGATGATGGATGTGAAAAAAATATGGAATAGAGGAAAAAAAGATAACAAAACAAAAACAAATCAACAATAAATACATAAATCCATATCAAAGATATATAGAGTACACAGTCAACACTACAAATTATTACTCAGATAATCAACTACTGAATGGGATCCTATCATTCATGGAGTTTAGTTGGTTTTTCTAAAAATGTTTGCGGGACTGCTAACAATAAGAAGCGTAGAATGAATGTATGTATACAGAGCGATATATTAGACAATTTTACATATTTACAGGTTATACTATTCACAGTAGGAGATTCGATAGTCCTCTTCTACATGATGATCAGGGACTAGTATGTGGACATGCAGGTTTCAATAAAATAGTGCATAGTCACATTTTTGTAATATTTTATGATATCTTTTCATGTGACAACTCTGAAGAAATGAAACTTTGTTAAATGTAAAGTAGTGAGTGTACAGCCTGTATAACAGTGTAAATTTGCTGTCCCCTCAAAATAACTCAACACTCAGCCATTAATGTCTAAACCGTTGACAACAAAAGTGAGTACACTCCTATGTGGAAATGTCCAAATTGGGTCCAAAGTATCAATATTTTGTGTGGCTACTATTATTTTCCTGCACTGCCTTAACCATCTTTGGCATAGGGTTCACCAGAACTTCACAGGTTACCACTGGAGTCCTCTTCCACTCCTCCATGATGACATCACAGAGCTGGTGGATGTTAGAGACCTTGTGCTCCCCCACCTTCCGTTTGAGGATGGCAGGCCACCGAAAAAGGAAGGAGACCACATCCAAGGAGAGGGGGGAGCAATCGGAAGACCTCCACTTTCTGGAAGGGGGAGGAGGAAGATATAGTGATCAATCTTTCTGATAGGCCCTTATCTCCTATAGAACAGAGATTATTAAATAGGGACCTTACGTTTGTACCCTCAAAGAAACCAAGTGGATTTGATACTTGGTTGGACATACAGAGATTCCGAAGAAACCTGAGATTGCGAGATTTTTTTCAACATGGGACGGACTCTAATGGTGATACATTATTTAAACATAGAAGCGTATTTGATCCAGCACTTACATCTGCAAGTATCAAAACCTACACAAGATTGGTACTACAAGAAGTTCCAAGTATGGATACTAAACGTGTGAGAGCAAACATTACATCTGAAGAGCAGAAGGCTATCACTGATCTGTCAAAAGATCCCACAATTGTAATCCGCAAAGCGGATAAAGGTGGAGCAATTGTGGTTCTTAACTACTCCGATTATAGGGAAGAGATCTGCTCACAACTGGAAGATCAGTTGGTGTATCGACCTTTGGTGGGTAACCCCACCAAACAGTTCCAGGAGATAATATCAGATGTATTGAAATATGGGTTGGAAAGTAATATGATCTCTAAGGAAACATATGAATGGTTGACTGTGAAATTCCCCATATGCCCAATCCTCTACACCCTTCCAAAGGTTCATAAGAGTTTACATAAACTTGCAAGGCCTTGCATTCCTAGACACAGCATGTGGCGTTAACACGTTACTGTAAAAACTACCTTACAGTCTTCAAGAAAAGTGGGTTACACAAGGATCCAAGTAGATGCAAAAAAAGAATTTCCACCATTCTCCTTCGTTGTAGACTTTGTGTGCCAACAAGCAAAGACTAGAAATGATCCCAGTTTCGACTTCTCATCATTTGACACTGCTTGCCCTAGGATAGGCAAGCCTGCTTTAACCCGCAACTTCAAAGGCACATCTGTTGCAGTACACAAAACAAACGTATATCCAACACAGGACCCAAGCAGAAAGTGCCCTCTTCACAAAAAACCCCACCCGTTGCTGAAGTGCAGAAGTTTCAGAGAAAAATCTCTCCAGGACCGCAAAACCTTCCTCAAAGAAAACAGTATTTGCTACAGTTGCTGCGCATCAACTTCTCAACTTGCAAAGAACTGCAAAGCAAGTATCAACTGCTCAGAGTGTGACAGCAAGGAGCATGGTACAGCTCTACACCCAGGGCCAGCGTCATGGATTCTTACACCCTCAGATGAGGCCGAAGAGCATGGCGGGGAGCAGCGAGACACTGTACCTCCTGTAGTGACACCCCAGTGCACCCAAGTCTGTGGAGATAGTCTCCTCTGCAAATCCTGCTCCAAGATTTGTCTCATCACAGTTTACCCCATAGGTCACAAGGAAAAAGCAGTAAAACTGTACACAATCCCAAACGATCAAAGCAACAGATCACTTGCTAGCTCAGCCTTCTTTGACACCTTCAAAATCGAAGAAACCAGCTCTGCAAACTTACTCAAGACTTGTACGGGCGTGAGTGAAGAAACCGGTAGAAGTGCCACCAGTTACCAAATTGAATCCATAGATTGCCAGATATCCCTGCCTCTGCCAACCTTAATTGAATGCAATCAGTTCCAAACCGATAGAGAGGAGATCCCTACACCTGAGGCAGCACGGCGTGAGTTGTTGACCAAAGGACTCTCAAGGTTTAACGATCGACCTGAAGGCTATATAGCATAGCATGGCGAACATCTTTCAGAAATCTTTCAGAAATACAATAAGAGATCTATATCTGTCTGCAAGTGAGGAAGCAGATCTCTTGGTCAAATGGCTGGGGAATGAATCAGCAGAGCATGATTCAGTTACCAAATTGAATCCATAGATTGCCAGATATCCCTGCCTCTGCCAACCTTAATTGAGTGCAATCAGTTCCCAACCGATAGAGAGGAGATCCCTGAGGCAGCATTTCATCATGGACATCTGAAGAGCATAGCACATCTCATCCCTACACTTGAACCCCAGGCTCAGATAGCATTTCTGCATGGGAGAGACATCATCAGAGTCCACAAGGTAAGAAAAAAAAACAACGGCCCCCACAACTCCCCCTACGCCCAGAGGCTGGACCTAAGTTGGGTCATTATAGGTGATGTTTGCCTAGGAAAAGCTCACAAAACAACTGCCGTGAACTCCTTGTTTACAAAGGCATTAGAGAGCGGGCATCCATTCCTTTTCTAGCCTTGTCCCAACAGATTCCTGATAAGAGAGAAACCTGTCAATGTTGTACATTCCAACCTTACAAGAAGTATTTACACTACTAATTGTCTCTGTGATGAAGGCAGAAATCACTTGGGGTGTTCAGTTTTCAAAAGGAAAAAAGAATACAACAAAATTGCCCTACCTATCGAAGATGAGATCTTCTTGAAGATAATGGAACAGGGTTTCTACAAAGATGAAGCAGACAGTTGGGTAGCACAGAGCACAGTCATTAAAACACTTTTCTTCACTCAGGCATAACTTCCAAAGGAAACCAGATATGAAAGAACATTTATTTTTGTTCATGAGCTAGATGTTTAAAGACAACCATGCAGAGGTAGCCTCAACCTTTAAAGAGGGAGAAGAGTGCTGGTACCTACCAATCTTCGGTGTTTACCACTCCAAGAAGCCAGGGAAAATCCAAGTAGTGTTCGACTCCAGCTCCCAACACGACGGAGTCTCTCTCAATGACGTCCTCTTAACAGGGCCAGATCTCAACAACAAACTTCTTGGTGTTCTCATTAGATTCCGCAAGGAAGCCATCAGCATAGTTGCCAACATACAACAAATGTTTCATTGCTTCCTGGTCAAGGAAGAGCACAGGAGCATTCTAAGATTCTTCTGGTCCAAAGATAATGACCCTGCTTAAGACATTATAGAATATCGCATGAAAGTACATGTTTTTGGCAACAGCTCATCCCCCGCTGTCGCTATCTATGGACTCAAGCTATGAAACTTAAAGTAGAGAGAAACTCTAACTCAACAGACTACATATGTAGTCTGTTGAGTTAGAGTTTCTCTCTACTTTAAGTTTCATATGTTGAAAACTACATAGCACCTTCTCCAGTCAAGAATAATTGTAAGGGAATAGCTCCCATATATACTAATGGGGATAAGGAGTTAGTAGGGAATCCAAAGTATTTAAGCTACACTTGGCCAGTAGTGCCGTTGATACCCCCTTCCTCCAGCAATATGGACTCAAGCTGTCTGCCCAAGAAGGTGAAAAAGACTATGGGCAAGATGTTAGACAGTTCGTCGAGAGAGACTTTTATGTAGATGAAGGCTTAAAGTCACTTCCATCACCTGAGGTTGCAATCAGCCTACTCAAGAGAACTCAAAGTACACTTGCCTGTTCAAACCTCAGGTTGCATAAGATAGCTTTAAACAGCAAGGCTGATATGGAGGCTTTCTCCTCACACGATCACGCCAGTGATTTGAAAGACCTAGACTTGACAACAGATTCACCACCCATGCAGAGCAGCCTAGGACTCAATTGGGACCTCAAGTCTGACACCCTTACCTTCCAGGTTAACCAAGAACAAAGGCCTTTCACGCGGCGAGGTGTCTTATCCACCATAAACAGCTTGTATGATCCACTCGGGTTTGCAGCACCTGTGATCATCCAAGGTAAGATTCTGCTCAGATAACTCTCTGTAGACACATGTGATTGGGATTCTCCACTTCCCACCAAGAAAGAGACATTATGGGTAATATGGAGAGACTCTTTAAAAGCGTTATTCGACCTACAAACACATAGACCATATGCTCACATTTCCCCTGGAGAAGTTCAGTCTAGAAAGCTTTGTATATTCTGTGATTCTTCAGTAAAAGCAATAGCCACAGTTGCCTACCTTAATTCAACAGATATTAGAGGTCAAGTCTACATTAGGTTTGTAATGGGTAAGGTCAAGTTAGCACCATGTCCTGATCCCACCATACCAAGACTGGAACTTTGTGCTGCTGTTCTAGCTGCAGAGCTAGCAGAACTTATTATATCCAAAATAGATATAGAAATTGATGACACAGTTATATACTGAGAGCAAAGAAGTGCTGGGCTACATTTACAATGAGATCAGGAGATTCTATGTCTATGTAAATAACAGAGTCTTGAGGAGTAGAAAGTCTACACAGCCTACCAAGTGACATTATGTATCAACTGATCACAACCCAGCAGATCATGCTACAAGGGCTGTACAAGCATCCCACCTTAGAGATACTACATGGCTCACGGGGCCACCATTCCTGTACAAACCAGCACCCAACACTTGTGAAAGAGACACATATGAACTGTTAGAGACTGAATCTGATACAGAGATTTGCCCCCAGGCTTCCACACTTTACAAAGCAGTTTCTAAAAGACATCTAGGATCCAAGTGCTTTCATTGATTCTCCACTTGGAAGTCTTTATACAGAGCTATAGCCTGCTTAATTCACATAGCCAAATCCTTTAGAGCCACACTTACAGGATCAGGACATTGCAGAGGTTGGCATTATTGTCACAAGGCATACACAGTGAATGAGCTCACACAGGCTAAAAACGTCATCATCCATTGTGTCCAACAAGAGACTTATACACTAACACTAGAATGCCTTCAAAATCAAAAGAGTGTTCCAAAAGACAGCCCTCTAAAGAAGCTTGACCACTTTATAAACACTAAAGGACTGTTGAGAGTCAGAGGGCACATTTCCAATGCAAGATGAGTGCAAGCCTTAGCAGACATTTTCTGGAACAAGTAGAAGAAACAGTACCTTTCCACCCTACAGACAAGAAACAAATGTCAGGACAGCAAGTCTGACTTGAAACCTGGCACCGTTGTTCTTGTGAAGGATTCTCAGTCAAAGAGAAATGAATGGCATTTTGGTTTGGTAACCCAAGTGTTTCCAAGTGAAGTTGGAAAAGTCAGGAAAGTAGAGGTTAAGGTCATTGGACAAAAAGGGCTCAAACCTTTCCTCAGACCTGTCTCCAAAATAATTTTACTACTCTCCCCAGAAGGACTATGACAGATGGTATCCCTGGGACATCAGGCGGGGAGTGTTATGCCTTTCAGCAAGTATATATGTTATGCTGTTATAAGTTAATTAATGTGTTCATCACCTATAGAGGTGCATTGAAATATTGCAGTCTAGTGTATGGCTCAGTTTTGCAGTTTCAGAATTGTTAGATACATTGTTCCTCATGATCCCCCATAAATTCCCATTAACCTAGTAGTCTAAGTCTCAGAAACAGTTTCAGCAGCCATCTTGCTTGCATCAGCACATCAGGAGCATACCAGAACTATGTAGCTGCCATTCTGTCATCAGCCTAAAAGCAGCATCTCTGGTACGCACATATTTATTTTCCCTAGTTAGACTAGTGTGCTAGGACTGTACATTGTGTGTATTGTATATACTGATTGAATGTTATTCTCTTATTTCCAGTTTAACTCTAACTTCCCCACAATAAAGGTTGAATGAAAAGGACCTTGTGCCTGCCTCAATGAGTTGTTAAGGGAGGAGAGTTTAGCTGTCTGTCTAATTATACCTCAGCTACATGTAAGGAGGACAGAACATATATATACATTATATATATATATATATATATATATATATATATATATATATATATATATATACACACAAGGTTCGAAAAACCCATTCATCCAGGATGTCTTTGATTTTCCTAAGGACGATTTAGAAACATTCCTTGCCACTTTTTATATACAAGTGTCCTATCCCTTTGTTTTTAAACATTTTTTCGGTTCCTGAAGTTTTTCCTCCATGCAGGCTGTAACTGTTTACTGCGGGAGCAAGGGTGTGGGGAGAAGAGTGGCGCACTCAGCAGCTGCTTTGCTTTGTAGTCCTGGATGAACCAAGTCAGCTTGCCTTTGAAATGAAGCTCTGATGCAAGCAATCATATGGATCAGAGGTATATAAAATTGGATTGTAAATTTTTGTATGTGTAACATGCGTGTAATGTCTAATAGCCATCCGGAACGGCTTTACCTTCACTCCTACAGTATGCAAGCCTGTTAGCTTGCACGATCATCAGGCATAATGTGTAACGTGTGTAATGTATAAGAGCCACCCTCTCTTTTCTCTCTCTTTCTTTCCCTCCCTTTTTTATCTATCAGTTGTCTACGCCCCCATCAAATGATAACTTTTTACTTTTAACTTGTAATATGAGCGAGATTATATGATTGCTATTAATTTAACTTGAGGGGTGTTAGCTCTCCACTTGTAATCTTGGCCATTATGTTTAACTCACATATCTTTATAGATTACGAGTTTTGAGTTATGAGTAAAAAAGCAGCATTAAGGCTCAAAACGCTGCTTTTTTACTACATTGTTATGTTTGATACCTGACAAGAGGGACTGTTTTTGCAACCATTATAAGCGCTGATATGAGAGCGTATGCTGTTTCAATATTCTAGCACTTTATAAGTGGGGATCGTTTGTGGAACTGCTGACAGGAGAGCGGATGTGGCAGTGCTGTTCACAGTATTTGTTAAGAGATACACATGAATGCGATGATGACCCGCTTGGTCGTGAGGATTTTTATCAGAGAAATAACGGTACATCTTGGTAATTTTGTTTGCCTGTTTACTCTGTGAAAGCCTGGTTCTTTCACTTCGGCTACTTGCCGTTACAGCTGTTACCTTCACGACCTATGGGGATCATTCTGTGTCCATAGAACCAATCACAGACCTAGATGATGTTTACACCACTCCCCTGAAGGTGACGTCACATGCTCTGAAATCGTTGTACGCTGAATCAAGCAGTCTGCTTGAAACACAGGAGCAAGACGCCTAAGATAAGTGCTAGTTTTTGTTGCAACTGTCCTAAAGGCTTGTTACTTGACGACCTAGTGTGCAGCAGGAATTGCTGTGGTCGAACTTTTCATTCACCTGTGACTCTGTCTGTGACTTGGATTTGACATTTCAGCACAGTGATATACCGATCACCATTAGTTTGGTCGCTGAGGCAGGGAATGTTTGTTACTAGCCCTTGTTAACTTGTATCTATCCATGTTTATATCACATAACTTTGCTTGCATATTATATTCGTTATGTCTAATTATCATGTCTGTTTAGATAGGTTGTATAATTAGATATATTTATTGCTGCATATGTATGCTTAGGAAGGTGGACTCATTCTAATGCTGTGTTTCACCACCGGCTCTCTGTATGTTTAGTGTTCACTTTAGATGGTTTTGTTAAGTAATAACATGTGATCCACTTATCTGTGGTTTGAGACAATAAAGATAGTATTATTTTTATCTAGAGAATTAAATTCCCTCTGTTTGACTCTTTTTAAATTTAAGTATCAAGGGTGGCACCGGTCAGTGTATTCAGCAATATTTTCTACTCTCTCATTACTCTATATATTGAATATTAATAACAAAATATTTCCTATTTAAAACTAAATACTTACCTGTAGTGATGTTGCGAATTGTTCGCCGGCGAATAGTTCCCGGCGAACATAGCATGTTCGCGTTCGCCACGGTGGGCGAACATATGCGATGTTCGATCCGTCCCCTATTCATCATCATTGAGTAATACTTTGACCCTGTACCTCACAGTCAGCAGGCACATTCCAGCCAATCAGCAGCAGACCCTCCATCCCAGACCCTCCTACCTCCTGGACAGCATCCATTTTAGATTCATTCGGAAGCTGCATTGTTAGTGAGAGGAGGGACAGTGTAGCTGCTGCTGATTTAGTAGGGAAATCTATAGCTAGGCTAGTGTATTCAGTGTCCACTACAGTCCTGAAGGACTCATCTGATCTTTGCTGTAAGGACAGCACCCCAAAAAGCCCTTTTTAGGGCTGCTTTTTTTTTTCCTGTGTAATCTAATTGCAGTTGCCTGCCTGCCAGCGTGTGTCAGGCTGACAGTGTATACTGTGCCCACTTGCCCAGTGCCACCACTCATATCTGGTGTAACAGTAGTGTAGATAAAAAAAAAAAAAAACACTTTTTTAACTGTGTTAAATAATAGCAGTCAGTTTCCTTCACAAGTGTGCGTTTAAGTGCCTGCCTGCCTGCCAGGGCACAGTGTCCCCCCAGTGCAACTCATATCTGGTGTAACAGTAGTGTAGATTTAAAAAAACAACAACACTTTTTTGACTGTGTTAAATAATAGCAGTCAGTTTCCTTCACACGTGTGCGTTTAAGTGCCTGCCTGCCAGGGCACAGTGTCACCCCAGTGCAACTCATATCTGGTGTAACAGTAGTGTACATACCTGATGTTTTAAAGCACGTTATTCCAAACAATTTAGGAATGTTAGGTGATTTATGCCCTTTATGGATTAAAACCAGACTCTGCATCAACTATGTAATTTTCCATGGGAGTTTTTGCCATGGATCCCCCTCCGGCATGCCACAGTCCAGGTGTTAGTACCCTTGAAACAACTTTTCCATCACTATTGTGGCCAGAAAGAGTCCCTGTGGGTTTTAAAATTCGCCTGCCTATTGAAGTCTATGGCGGTTCGCACGTTTGCGAACAGTTGCGGAAGTTCGCGTCCGCCGTTCGCGAATGCAAAATTTTAGGTTCGCGACATCACTACTTACCTGTAAAATAAACCCTAAGATAGCTACAATATAACTAATAGTTACATTTTATCTAGCTTAGGGTTTATTTTTATTTTACAGGCAAGTTTGTATTTATTTTAACTAGGTAGAATAGTTAATAAATAGTTATTAACTATTTACTAACTACCTAGCTAAAATAAATACAAATTTACCTGTAAAATAAAACCTAAACTGTCTTACACTAACACCTAACCTTACACTACAATTAAATAAATTACCTAAATTAAATACAATTACATAAATTGCAAAAACAAACAAACACTAAATTACACAAAATAAAAAACAAATTTCAAGATATTTAAACTAATTACACCTAATCTAATAGCCCTATCAAAATTAAAAGCCCCCCCCCCCCAAAATAAAGGCATTTAGCTCTATTGCAGCCCAGAGCCCTAACCTAAAAATAAAACCCACCCAATAAACCCTTAAAAAAACCTAACACTAACCCCTGAAGTTCCACTTAGAGTTTTGAAGAGCCGACATCCATCCTCATCAAAGCTGGAAGAAGTCCTCAGCGAAGCGGCAAGAAGTCCTCAACGAAGCCAGGAGAAGTCTTCATTCAAGCCGGGAGAAGTGGTCCTCCTGACGGGCAGAAGTCTTCATCCAGACGGCATCTTTTATCTTCATACATCCGGCGCGGAGCGGGACCATCTTCAAGACATCCGACGCGGAGCATCCTCTTCTTCCCATGACTACCCTACAAATGAAGGTTCCTTTAAGTGACGTCATCCAAGATGGCGTCCCTTAGATTCCGATTGGCTGATAGAATTCTATCAGCCAATCGGAATTAAGGTTGAAAGAATCATATTGGCTGATGCAATCAGCCAATAGGATTGAGCTCGCATTTTATTGGCTGATTGGAACAGGATAGGATTTTTTCAACCTTAATTCCGCTTTGGCTGATAGAATTCTATCAGCTAATCGGAATCTAAGGGATGCCATCTTGGATGACGTCACTTAAAGGAACCTTCATTCGTCGGGCAGTTGTCGGAAGAAGAGGATTCTACGCGTCAGATGTCTTGAAGATGGACCCGCTCCGCGCCGGATGGATGGATAGATGATGCCATCTGGATGAAGACTTCTGCACGTCTGGAGGATCACTTCTCCTGGCTTTGTTGAGGACTTCTTGCCACTTCGCTGAGGACTTCTCCCGGCTTCGTTGAGGATGGATGTCGGCTCTTCAAAACTGTAAGTGGATCTTCAGGGGTTAGTGTTAGGTTTTTTTAAGGGTTTATTGGGTGGGTTTAATTTTTAAGTTAGGGTTTTGGGCTGCAATAGAGCTAAATGCCCTTTTAAGGACAATGCCCATCCAAATGCCCTTTTCAGGGCAATGGGGAGCTTAGGTTTTTTTAGTTAGGGTTTTATTTGGGGGGTTGGTTGTGTGGGTGGTGGGTTTTACTGTTGGGGGGTTGTTTGTTTGTTTTTTCCAGGTAAAAGAGCTGATTTCTTTGGGGCAATGGCCCTTTTAAGGGCTATTGGTAGTTTAGTTTAGGCTAGGGCTTTTTTATTTTGGGGGGGGCTTTTTTATTTTGATAGGGCTATTAGATTAGGTGTAATTAGTTTATATATCTTGTAATTTGTTTTTTATTTTGTGTAATTTAGTGTTTGTTTGTTTTTTAATTTAGGTAATTGTATTTAATTTATGTAATGTATTTAATTGTGGTGTAAGGTTAGGTGTTAGTGTAACTCAGGTTAGGTTTTATTTTACAGATAAATTTGTATTTATTTTAGCTAGGTAGTTAGTAAATAGTTAATAACTATAGTAACTATTCTACCTAGTTAAAATAAATACAAACTTGCCTAAAAATAAAAATAAACCCTAAGCTAGATACAATTTAACTATTAGTTATATTGTAGCTAGCTTAGGGTTTATTTTACAGGTAAGTATTTAGTTTTAAATAGGAATTATTTAGTTATTAATAGTAGGTTTTATTTAGATTTATTTTAATTATATTTAAGTTAGGGGGTGTTAGGGTTATACTTAGTTAGACTTAGGTTTAGGGGTTAATAAATATAGTATAGAGGTGGCGACGTTGGGGCGGCAGATTAGGGGTTAATAAATGTAGGTAGGTGGCGGCGTTGTTAGGGACAGCAGATTAGGGGTTAATAATATTTAACTAGTGTTTGCGAGCCAGGAGTGCAGCGGTTTTTGGTTTAATATGTTTATTATAGTGGCGGCAATGTCCGGAGCGTCAGATTAGGGTTTAATAAGTATAATGTAGGTTTGGGCGATGTTGGGGAAGGCAGATTAGGGGTGTTTAGACTTGGGGTTCATGTTAGGGTGTTAGGTGTAAACATGAATTTTACTTCCCCATAGGAATCTATGGGGCTGCGTTACGGAGCTTTACGCTGCTTTTTTGCAGGTGTTAGGCTTTTTTTCAGCCAGCTCTCCCCATTGATGTCTATGGGGAAATCGTGCATGAGCACGTACAACCAGCTCACCGCTGACTTAAGCAGCGCTGGTATTGAAGTGCGGTACGGAGCACAGTTTTGCTCCACGCTCACTTCTTGTCTTTTAACGCCGGGTTTATAAAAACCTGTAATACCAGCGCTGTAGGAAAGTGAGCGGTGACAATAACGTGCAATTTAGCACCGCACCCCTCTTACCACAAAACTCGTAATCTAGCCGTTTATTTCTTAATGTTTTTGGAGTTTAGAATAATATGTTTACATTTTGGAAGTTTATTTATTTGTGAATAGCTTGTTCATGTATGTTAAGGCATGAATTTCATTCTAGTCTTTTACAATATCCTTTTACATCTACTTTGATATATTTTGTTGGACTTTTAAATCAAAACTGCATTTAGTCAATTTCAACATTTATGATAACTTATAATTATCGCTAGTTAACCATAAATGGTAAAGTGAATCTCTTACATATCATGTGCAAAGTATATATCAGCATTTAAATACTGTATTGTTAGATCTGAACATAAAATAAATGCTTTAAAATGATGTATAACTGTCATTTTGTTATTTTTTTTCCAGAGTTTTGCAAATCCAGAGCAGCCCAGGGATATACAATACCCAATGGGAGCCCTCAAGTTAACCTGGGCATCTTTGTTGTGCCTGATCAGATACCAAATGTAAATTACCTCATGTCTTGGTCTAAGCAACCACATGTGGCATGTTGCAGGGTCAGTTTGGTAATAAACCTAAGCATGTAGGGTAAAATAAAATTTGAGTTTATATTCCCTTTAAACCAGAAATTATAAACCAAAAAAGGCATAATATGATAAATAATACAGAATGCCCTCCCAGATAGTTCATTTAATAAAAATCCTCACATCCTGTATTGTCAAGGGAATGCTTGTATACAAATCATTTACAAACCACTGAAACGATAACGTGACTTTCTTCAGTTCTGTGCATAGATGATGGTTTATAAAAAGATCTACATCTTCGCATCTATATTCTGCAGCTACTTTATGAATAGCCAGTGGCACAGTCATTTCAGATGAACTCACCAGAAGGGCAAACTTTTAGTGAGCTATCTTCACTAGAATACAAAACAGGAGGGTAATAGCCAAAACACTTAAGCACAGCATTTTCATTTTATTGTGCATTTATGGAATGCAGAATAGACATAAATGCATTTTAAACGGAGGTTGAAGGGTAGAATTGTAACTTGATAAATATGACAACCAAAGAATAGATAAAATGTGTTAACCACCAAAGTAGAGGGACATAAATAGGAAGTTATAAAAGGCATTTAGGGAAATTTGCATTTAAATGAAACAATACTAGCTGGCAAAAAAAATATAAGCATATGTGAGGATATAAAATATAGGAAGTGTGTTAGGAAGAAGGATCTGTACAGAAATTAAAACCACATTGCCTTTACAGAGTAATGGAAATGTTAATGTGGGATTGCAGGTGTCAGCTTAAGCAGCAGTTTATCCAAAAGAAGTGAAAGCCAGATTTAATACTTACTCAGGTGTAAGCAGCACATGATATGTGATAAATAATTGATGTTTCACCTGGCAAGGTCATCTGCCATCTTGTCAAGATAATTGCAGTGATGATGAAGAATGCAAGTAAGCTCTCTAGTAAAAATAATTAATCACATTTCACAGTGAGTATTGTGACTGGACTAAAAAAAAATAAAGTAATAAGATGAGATAAAGGGGAACTTGGAAATAAAATGTTGGAATTCTCCCATGACTTAATCAATATAGCATCTCCACACTTGAAATGTGAATGTGTGTCTTGAAAATGCAAATTAACTGAGCTAGATGAAAAGTTAATTAAACTCACTCAAACTCAATTTGATTTTTATAATTTGTATGCTGCTTTATTTGTTTTAAAGCTATGCAGTTGAGAAGCTTTAATTTAGCCTTAATTATGGATCTGTGCGCTTTAGATGAAATTGTTTTGACCTCAGTTATTTTGTGTGTATTCAAAATTCAGCAGTTTGCTTCAAATTTGTTTTGTGAGCTTGACTACAGATTTGCTTCTCATATCGATATCAGATGTAGCTTAAATTAATGGAACCTAATAAAAATATATGTATGAACTATTTACTCCCTAAGGAATAGATTACAAGTGGTACGCTAACTGTTGCGCGCAAGCAAAAAGGGATATGTAACGGATCTTGAGCGCAATTGAATTTAGCTTGTGTTGGGATAGCGTAACGAAAAAAAAAAAACTCCATCAAAAAGTACAGTTACCATAATGACACTGTCTGATAAAAAATATTTAATAATATTGCATAAAAATGTTTCAAGGGCTCAAAGATATGAGGTCTCAAGTGTTAGGAATAAAAAGGCATAGAGATACATACATATACGTGTGTGTGCGTGTACAATGGGTATTGAAAAGAATCACCCAACTTGAAAATAATCACATTTTGTTGCTTTGCAGCCTGAAATAAAGACAGACACAGTTTTTGTTTATCCAGTTGTAATTACTCAGTGCAACTTATAACATCCAAGTGAAAGATATAACACCAACGTCAGGCAAAAATAAAGACAATTCAAAAAAAGAATCACTGAGTTGGAAAAAGGATCACCCCCTTGTGTCAGTATTTTGTATAAATAGAACATATTCTTCTATGTGAAGAACATTGGAATGTGAAATAATTATACTTCATGTTGGGTTAGCACTCTTGAGAAAACTCGATCAGGTTTGCACTAGTGATGTCGCAAACCTAAAATTTTGCGTTTGCGAACGGCGAACACGAACTTCCGCAAATGTTCGTGAACCGGGCGAACCGCCATAGACTTCAATAGGCAGGCGAATTTTAAAACCCACAGGGACTCTTTCTGGCCACAAAAGTGATGGAAAAGTTGTTTCAAGGGGACTAACACCTGGACTGTGGCATGCCGGAGGGGGATCCATGGGAAACTCCCATGGAAAATTACATAGTTGATGCAGAGTCTGGTTTTAATCCATAAAGGGCATAAATCACCTAACATTCCGAAATTGTTTGGAATAACGTGCTTTAAAACATCAGGTATGATGTTGTATCGTTCAGGTAGTGTAAGGGTTTTTTTTTTTTTAAATGTACACTACTGTTTTAGCAGATATGACTTGCACTGGTGTGACACTGTGCCCTGGCAGGACCTGGAGCGCACACGTGTGAGGGAAACTGACTGCTATTATTTCACAATAAAAAAGTTTTTTTTTTTTAAATGCATGTACACTACTGTTTTAGCAGATATGACTTGCACTGGTGTGACACTGTGCCCTGGCAGGACCTGGAACGCACACGTGTGAAGGAAACTGACTGCTATTATTTCACAGTAAAAAAAGTTTTTTTTTTTTTTAAATGTACACTACTGTTTTAGCAGATATGACTTGCACTGGTGTCACACTGTGCCCTGGCAGGACCTGAAACGCACACGTGTGAAGGAAACTGACTGCTATTATTTCAAATTAAAAAAAGTTTTTTTTTTTTTTTTTTTAAATGTACACTACTGTTTTAGCAGATATGACTTGCACTGGTGTCACACTGTGCCCTGGCAGGACCTCAAACGCACACGTGTGAAGGAAACTGACTGCTATTATTTCAAATTAAAAAAAGTGTTTTTTTTTAAATGTACACTACTGTTTTAGCAGATATGACTTGCACTGGTGTCACACTGTGCCCTGGCAGGACCTCAAATGCACATGTGTGAAGGAAAATGACTGCTATTATTTCAAATTAAAAAAAGTTTTTTTTTTTTTTAAATGTACACTACTGTTACACCAGATATGAGTGGTGGCACTGGGCAAGTGGGCACAGTATACGCTATGAGCCTGAGGCTGCAATTAGATTACACAGGAAAAAAAGTAGACTGATGTTCTAGCCCTAAAAAGGGCTTTTTGGGGTGCTGTCCTTACAGCAGAGATCAGATGAGTCCTTCAGGACTGTAGTGGACACTGAATACACTAGCCTAGCTATCGATTTCCCTATTAAATCAGCAGCAGCTACACTGTCCCTCCTCTCACTAAGAATGCAGGCTCCGAATGAATCTAAAATGGATGCTGTCCAGGAGGTGGGAGGGTCTGGGAGGGAGTGTCTGCTGCTGATTGGCTGGAATGTGTCTTGTGACTGTGAGCTACAGGGTCAAAGTTTACTCAATGATGACGAATAGGGGGCGGATCTTACATCGCATATGTTCGCCGTCCGCTGCGAACGCGAACATGCTATGTTCGCTGTGAACTATTCGCGGCAGAACTGTTCGCAACATCACTAGTTTGCACACGAATAATGGTTTTTTTCTACTTTTCGCGTTCCATCGAAGCCTATGAGGGAATACGTTAATGCGGTTGACAAATTTGAAGCTTGACTTTTTTTTACTTTTATTTCTTGGGTTTTAACATTACTTTACCCAAACATGTATGTGTTGTAATTATTTTAATATATATATATATATATATAATACTTTTCTAGAAGTTGGTTATATTTAAGTATACTTAAATGTATTGGAAAAAAAACCACAAACTAAAACATTACATTTTTTTATTTTAGCTGTCTGCTGCATTGCTCTTAAAGGAAAGAAAGTTGCTCAAAGCTGACAAAAACGTAGAGGAAAAAATAAACGTTCAGTTTTCGAGTTAGCATTTATTTTATCTGTCTGGACAAGTATCACTGCACGGCATGCTCAGATTTCTGATTATGATAAGAATCAAGCATTCTTTATTCAGGCATAACTAAAAAAAAGCTATGTTAACCTTTATAGTGCCCATAAAATGCATGACATATAGCTCAGAACACTGACTTACAATTTTTACTTTTGCTGCTGTTTGCTCACCTAGTGGCTGAAAATAACTAATATACACATCAGATCATTTTACATTTCCCCAGCCTCCTGAGGCTTGCTGAAAGCCTATCTGGTATCAGTAGTAACATTATGTAGTTTAGTTTTCATGTGACAGAGGAGCATTTAGCTTTGTTAACCCACTTTGCTATCCCATTTGGGCTACATCATACTATACAAATGCAACACAGAATCCTGGTGTAGAAATATTAACCAAATCCTGTATTTTCATTTTGCAAGTCATTGCTCTTACCTTGGCAACAGCATCTTGGTACATTTGGTATGTCAATATAAATCAATTTTATTTTATACCTGTCCTGACCTAATGCAAAGTATGTAAACCCTCTGCAAAGCAGGCACAAATAAATAAATGATCAGACACATTAACACCTAAACTACAAAAAAACACCCTGCATGCAAGCAATATTTAGTGCTATACTTGTAATCTGGCCCATAATCAGTTAAAACATTAGTAGATACTAAGGCCTAGATTTGGAGTTTGGCGTTAGCCGTGAAAACCAGCGTTAGAGGCTCCTAACGCTGGTTTTAGGCTAACGCCGGTATTTGGAGTCAGTGATTAAAGGGTCTAACGCTCACTTTTCAGCCGCGACTTTTCCATACCGCAGATCCCCTTACGTCAATTGCGTATCCTATCTTTTCAATGGGATCTTCCTAACGCCGGTATTTAGAGTCGTTTCTGAAGTGAGCGTTAGAGCTCTAACGACAAAACTCCAGCCGCCGAAAAAAAGCAGGAGTTAAGAGCTTTCTGGGCTAACGCCGGTTCATAAAGCTCTTAACTACTGTACCCTAAAGTACACTAATACCCATAAACTACCTATGTACCCCTAAACTGAGGTCCCCCCACATCGCCGCCACTCGATTAATTTTTTTTAACCCCTAATCTGCCGACCGCCACCTACGTTATACTTATGTACCCCTAATCTGCTGCCCCTAACACCGCCGACCCCTGTATTATATTTATTAACCCCTAACCTGCCCCCCACAACGTCGCCGCCAGCTACCTACAATAATTAACCCCTAATCTGCCGACCGCAAAGCGCCGCCACCTACGTTATCCTTATGTACCCCTAATCTGCTGCCCCTAACACTGCCGACCCCTATATTATATTTATTAACCCCTAACCTGCCCCCACAACGTCGCTGACACCTGCCTACACTTATTAACCCCTAATCTGCCGAGCGGACCTGAGCGCTACTATAATAAAGTTATTAACCCCTAATCCGCCTCACTAACCCTATCATAAATAGTATTAACCCCTAATCTGCCCTCCCTAACATCGCCGACACCTAACTTCAATTATTAACCCCTAATCTGACGACCGGAGCTCACCGCTATTCTAATAAATGTATTAACCCCTAAAGCTAAGTCTAACCCTAACACTAACACCCCCCTAAATTAAATATAATTTTAATCTAACGAAATTAATGAACTCTTATTAAATAAAATATTCCTATTTAAAGCTAAATACTTACCTGTAAAAAAAAAATCCTAATATAGCTACAATATAAATTATAATTACATTGTAGCTATTTTAGGATTAATATTTATTTTACAGGCAACTTGGTAATTATTTTAACTAGGTACAATAGCTATTAAATAGTTAAGAACTATTTAATAGTTACCTAGTTAAAATAATAACAAAATTACCTGTAAAATAAGTCCTAACCTAAGTTATAATTAAACCTAACACTACCCTATCAATAAATTAATTAAATAAAATACCTACAATTACCTACAATAAAACCTAACACTACACTATCAATAAATAAATTAAATACAATTTCTACAAATAACTACAATTACATAAACTAACTAAGGTACAAAAAATAAAAAAGAACTAAGTTACAAAAAATAAAAAAATATTTACAAACATAAGAAAAATATTACAACAATTTTAAACTAATTACACCTACTCTAAGCCCCCTAATAAAATAACAAAGACCCCCAAAATAAAAAAATGCCCTACCCTATTCTAAATTAATAAATTTAAAAGCTCTTTTACCTTACCAGCCCTGAACAGGGCCGGCAAACATCTTCATCCAAGCGGCATCTTCGATCTTCTTCCATCTGATCGGAAAAGCCAATAGAATGCGAGCTCAATCTGATTGGCTGATTGGATCAGCCAATCGGATTGAACTTGATTCTGATTGGCTGATTCCATCAGCCAATCAGAATATTCCTACCTCAATTCCGATTGGCTGATAGAATCCTATCAGCCAATCGGAATTCGAGGGACGCCATCTTGGATGACGTCCCTTAAAGGAACCGTCATTCGTCGGGAGACGCCGGAAGAAGAGGATGGATCCGCGTCGGCTGCTTCAACATGGACCCGCTCCGCACCAGATGGAAGAAGATCGAAGATGCCGCTTGGATGAAGATGTTTGCCGGTC
Organism: Bombina bombina; assembly: GCF_027579735.1. Classification (NCBI taxonomy): domain Eukaryota; kingdom Metazoa; phylum Chordata; class Amphibia; order Anura; family Bombinatoridae; genus Bombina; species Bombina bombina. The sequence goes on along the minus strand of NC_069501.1, from coordinate 722,933,785 downwards.
CGGATGTCCTCTTCTTGCCGGATAGGAGGAAGACTTTGGACCCTCTTCTGGACTTCTTCAGTGGATGTCTAGCCCCCGCTTGGGTTGGATGAAGATATCGGAGCCAGGACCGATCGGTGATACCCGGTGAGGTGAAGACAAGGTAGGAAGATCTTCAGGGGCTTAGTGTTAGGTTTATTTAAGGGGGGTTTGGGTTAGATTAGGGGTATGTGGGTGGTGGGTTGTAATGTTGGGGGGGGGTATTGTATGTTTTTTTTTACAGGCAAAAGAGCTGATTTTCTTGGGGCATGCCCCGCAAAGGGCCCTGTTCAGGGCTGGTAAGGTAAAAGAGCTTTTAAATTTATTAATTTAGAATAGGGTAGGGCATTTTTTTATTTTGGGGGTCTTTGTTATTTTATTAGGGGGCTTAGAGTAGGTGTAATTAGTTTAAAATTGTTGTAATATTTTTCTTATGTTTGTAAATATTTTTTTATTTTTTGTAACTTAGTTCTTTTTTATTTTTTGTACTTTAGTTAGTTTATGTAATTGTAGTTATTTGTAGAAATTGTATTTAATTTATTTATTGATAGTGTAGTGTTAGGTTTTATTGTAGGTAATTGTAGGTATTTTATTTAATTAATTTATTGATAGTATAGTGTTAGGTTTAATTATAACTTAGGTTAGGACTTATTTTACAGGTAATTTTGTTATTATTTTAACTAGGTAACTATTAAATAGTTCTTAACTATTTAATAGCTATTGTACCTAGTTAAAATAATTACCAAGTTGCCTGTAAAATAAATATTAATCCTAAAATAGCTACAATGTAATTATAATTTATATTGTAGCTATATTCGGATTTTTTTTACAGGTAAGTATTTAGCTTTAAATAGGAATAATTTATTTAATAAGAGTTAATTAATTTCGTTAGATGTAAATTATATTTAAGTTAGGGGGGTGTTAGTGTTAGGGTTAGACTTAGCTTTAGGGGTTAATCCATATATTATAGTAGCGGTGAGCTCCGGTCGTCAAATTAGGGGTTAATAATTGAAGGAAGGTGTCGGCGATGTTAGGGAGGGCAGATTAGGGGTTAATACTATTTATGATAGGGTTAGTGAGGCAGATTAGGGGTTAATAACTTTATTATAGTAGCGCTCAGGTCCACTCGGCAGATTAGGGGTTAATAAGTGTAGGCAGGTGTCGGCGACGTTGAGGGGGGCAGATTAGGGGTTAATAAATATAATATAGGGGTCGGCGGTGTTAGGGGCAGCAGATTAGGGGTACATAAGGATAACGTAGGTGGCGGCGCTTTGCGGTCGGCAGATTAGGGGTTAATTATTGTAAGTAGCTGGTGGCGACGTTGTGGGGGGCAGGTTAGGGGTTAATAAATATAATATAGGGGTCGGCAGTGTTAGGGGCAACAGATTAGGGGTACATAGGTATAATGTAGGTAGCGGCGGTTTACGGAGCGGAAGATTAGGGGTTAATAATATAATGCAGGGGTCAGCGATAGCGGGGGCGGCAGATTAGGGGTTAATAAGTGTAAGGTTAGGGGTGTTTAGACTCGGGGTACATGTTAGAGTGTTAGGTGCAGACGTAGGAAGTGTTTCCCCATAGGAAACAATGGGGCTGCGTTAGGAGCTGAACGCTGCTTTTTTGCAGGTGTTAGGTTTTTTTTCAGCTCAAACAGCCCCATTGTTTCCTATGGGAGAATCGTGCACGAGCACGTTTTTGAGGCTGGCCGCGTCCGTAAGCAACTCTGGTATCGAGAGTTGCATTTGCGGTAAAAATGCTCTACGCTCCTTTTTTGGAGCCTAACGCAGCATTTTTTTGAACTCTCGATACCAGAGTTAATTTTATGGTGTGGCCAGAAAAAAGCCTGCGTAGCGTTAACAGCCCATCTACCGCCAAACTCCAAATCTAGGCCTAAATTTCTTTTCTTTTAGTAAAAAATGCATCTGTTCCCAGCCTGACACTGTCTTAAAGGGATAGTGTATGCCAGAACATTTTTAAAAAGGATAAATAATGTCTTTATTACCCATTCCCCCAGTTTTGCATAACCAACACAGTTATATTAATATACTTTTCAGCTCTGTGATTACCTTGTATATAAGCCTCTGCAGACTGCCCTTTTATCTCAATTCTTTTGACTGACTTGCATTTTAGCCAATCAGTGCTGACTCCACGGGAGTGAGCACAATGTTATCTATGTGACACAGATGAACTAGTGCTGTCAAACTGTGAAAAACTGTGAAAATGCGCTGAGATAAGAGGCATCCTTAAAGGGCTTAGAAATTATCATATGAGCTTACCTAGGTTTAGCTTTCAACAAAGAATACCAAGAGAAAAAAGCAAATTTGACGATAAAATCAAAGTAGAAAGTTGTTTAAAATTGCATGCCCTACATGAATCCTGAAAGTTTAATTTTGACTAGACTGTTCCTTTAAGAACATTTAGCAGAGATGTCACACATTTTGTTTTTGCTTTGTGTTCTGCCCTGAGCACTCGGCCTTGAAAGATACAAAATAACTAATATTACTCTTTTTCTGAAGCAGTATAACCAGTTATACTAAACAAGATGTATTGCTTATAATAAGGATTAGTTATGATAAGTTTTATACAATGTGTAGCTATGGAATACACGTTTTACAGTTTTCTCCAAAACAGAGGCCAGATTAATTTTGTTAGAAGAGCAGGGCAGATTCATTTTTTGAAAGACCAATTGAATTTTATTCAGAGTAAGAGAAACACAGACTGATTTTGTGGGAGAATTGATTTGGTGAATGGGGAGAATGGAATCTGCAAACAGAATTGAAGCAACTTGTGCACTCGCTTCCTGTCCCTGGCGGGATGACATCCTACTGAGACAATTTCCTATATAGGGCCAGATTATAAGTGGCATGCTAACAGTTAAGTACGAGCAAAAACAGGTTTATCATAGGTGTTTGCGTGCGTCAGCTTTAGCGCTTGTATTACAAGTTAAAAAGTAAACGTTAGTGCAATTGCGATTTACACTAGACTGATTACCGGGCCCTCAGAGCTCTGGTTAATGGTTTTGCAAAACAAAAAGTTGCACAAAACGCATCATAAATACATTACACAGTACAGTCACACTCATAATAACAATATCTAATAAAAAATATTTTTATAATGTTAAAAAATTGAGGTGAGAGAGCACTCTCACCTCAATATTCAGCTGCCCGGGTGCCAACGGTTAAATACATCGAACATAAGGAGAAACTCTCTGGTCTTTTCAATAAGTGAAGTTTAATGTATCAAGCGTGACGTTTCGGGGACACACCTTCTGAGGAAGGGGAGTGTGTCCCTGAAAAGTCATGCCTGATACATTAAAATTTACTTCATTGAAAAGACCAGAGAGTGCCTCCTTATGTTCGATATATATACAGTGTGTATGTATATATATATATATCTATGTGTTTACATATGGATTTATATGTACTTACAGACATATATACACACATATAAACACAAATGCACACATATATAAAGATATATTAGTGCATTGGAGTCCTTTGCTGTCAAGTCCAAAAAAACATTTAACACCATATTTATACAACATTCATATTAAATAAAGATTTTAAATATGTATTTACTGTAAATATTTCACATTCCAATGTTCTGCCCATAGCAGAATTTGTTCTTTGTTTTTTATAAATAGATATTCTTATATATATCTGTATATATCTATATATAATCATACATAGATATACAGATATATATATATATATATATATATATATATATACACTGTATACATATATAGGTATAGATATATATTGTACCAAAATACCATCAGATATATGTAGAAATATGTATTTATGAATAAATAGAACATATTCTGCTATGTGAAAAACATTGGAATGTGAAATATTAATATTTTCATGTTGAGCTGATGCACTTGAGAATATGCAATTGGGTTTGCGTGCGAGTAGGGTCTTAGGTCTTTTTCCACCTTTTTTGCTCCATTGACTTCTATGGGGGAGTACATTAAGGTGCACGTGATATTCGAAGTTGGGCTTTTTATGTGAGTTTACCTGTGAAGTTAGTGCTTGAGTAAATATTGCTCCACTTGTAATCTGGCCCATAGTGTTTGTCACGTGATGATGACGTTTCTTCTGTGTATAAAAGCCCTGTCTACTGTGAGCTACCTGTCTTCCAGTGTATGAGTAATTTCTTGTACAAAAATAAAATATACCTTAAAGTGAATGTAAATTTTGATGCTAAAGTGCCCGGTTTTTAAAACTTTGATTAAAAACAGGGGCACTTTAATTCATCAATATTTTCATTTCACTCCTGTTGTGAAAAAAAACTTACCTTTTAATCTTCACAGCAGCTCCAGCTTCCTCCACCTGTTTCAAAGCCTCTTCCTGGGTCTAAAATGAGGCATCAGCTTCCTCCAATCACAGCAGTGAATCAGACACTGAATCCCCCGGGGGGGAAGCTGTGATTGGAGGATGACCTATCAATCATTTCTGACATCAGAAATGGCTTGTGAGACCGGAGGAAGCAGCAGCTGCTGTGAAGTTTAAAAGGTAAGTTTTTTGTCACAACAGGAGTGAAATGTAAATTTTTATGAATTAAAGTGCCCCTGTTTTTAATCAAAGTTTTAAAAACCAGGCACTTTAGCATCAAAATTTACATTCACTTTAAGTAGCAACTTCCCATATAATTTTAAACTCTGAAGCTGGTATAACAAGTTAACACATAAAGGGGAAACTAAGGAAACATTGTATTGTAGAATTAAATGCATCTAAAAATGTCAAGTGTGGGTTTTTTCTATGCACAAAAGCAATGTTCTTTGTAAAATGATGTGAAAATAAAACCTAAGAAGCTGTTGTTTTGTGGTTTATGAAGTACTGTATGAGCAGGAACAGAGCTTTTCCTCTTGGTTAATATTTCCACTATTAATGTTATTAATTCTTGAGTACAAGGATTAATCATAAACTTTTTTTTTAACATACCGTATTTATTTTTCTTTCAGATGAATCACTATCACTATCAAGACCCCCTGATATTCCAGCAACAGCCATTTCAGATTTAGATTTCCTTAACATTTTTCATTGAATACTGTGTATTTTCTTTGAAGTTGAAGAACCACCACCTGCAATTTTTAGCTACCTCAGCTTCACATTTTACAGCCAATTGACAATCATAGAATATATTTATTGTTATTATTATTATCATTTATTTGTATAGCGCCACCAAATAAGGATGGGGCAGCTTGTTACATCAGTTGTAGTTGCAGTAGTGAGTCAGGCAGTTCATGTATTAGTTTGGTTCAGATGAGGGATGGAGGAGATATGGTACACCTCTCTGAATAGGTGGGTTTTCAAAGAGCGTCTGAAGCTATACAAGGTTGGAGACAGTCTTATGGAGAGGGGTAGAGAGTTCCAGAGGATAGGAGCAGCACGTGCAAAGTAGTGATGTTGCGAACCTAAAAATTTGGGTTTGCAAACGGCGAACGCGAAGTTCCACAAAAGTTTGCTAACGGGCGAACCGCCATAGACTTCAATAGGCAGGCGAATTTTAAAAGCCACAGGGACTCTTTCTGGCCACAATAGTGATTGAAAAGTTTTTTCAAGGGGACTAACACCTGGACTGTGGCATGCCGGAGGGGGATCCATGGCAAAACTCCCATGGAAAATTACATAGTTGATGCAGAGTCTGGTTTTAATCCATAAAGGGCATAAATCACCTAACATTCCTAAATTGTTTGGAATAACATGCTTTAAAACATCAGGTATGATGTTGTATCGATCAGGTAGTGTAATGGTTACGCCCGCTTCACAGTGCGCAGTGTAGGTGACCTGCCCTGACCATGCTTTGCAGACCAGGTATCAGTGGTCAGATGGACCCTTGCCCCAACACTGTGTGCCAGACATGCCATTATAGCAGACTTATATGGCTTTGGCGTTGCTTTTTGGTAATTAGAAGGCTGCTAAATGACAAATCGCACCACACGTGTTTTATGCCCAGCAGTAAAGGGGTTAATTAGAGAGCATGTAGGCAGCTTGTAGAGTTAATTTTAGCTTAAGTGTAGTGTAGTAGGCAACCCAAAGTATTGATCTAGGCCCATTTTGGTATATTTAATGCCACCATTTCACCGCCAAATGCGATCAAATAAAAAAAAATTGTTCACTTATTCACAAACTTTAGGTTTCTCACAGAAATTATTTACAAACAACTTATGCAATTATGGCATAAATGGTTGTAAATGCTTCAGACTGGGATCCCCTTTGTTCAGAAATAGCAGACTTATATGGCTTTGGCGTTGCTTTTTGGTAATTAGAAGGCTGCTAAATGCCACTGCGCACCACAAGTGTTTTATGCCCAGCAGTGAAGGGGTTAATTAGGGAGCATGTAGGCAGCTTGTAGAGTTAATTTTAGCTTAAGTGTAGTGTAGTAGACAACCCAAAGTATTGATCTAGGCCCATTTTGGTATATTTCATGCCACCATTTTACCGCCAAATGCGATCAAATTTAAAAAAAACTTAAAAATTTTTTTTCGCAATTTTAGGTTTCTCACTGAAATTATTTACAAACAGCTTGTGCAATTATGGCACAAATGGTTGTAAAGGCTTCTCTGGGATCCCCTTTGTTCAGAAATAGCAGACATATATGACTTTGGTGTTGCTTTCTGGTAATTAGAAGGCCGCTAAATGCTGCTGTGCATCACACGTGTATTATGGCTAGCAGTGAAGGAGTTAATTAGGTAGTTTGTCGTGAGCTTGCAGGGTTAATTTTAGCTTTAGTGTAGAGATCAGCCTCCCACCTGACACATCAGACCCCCTGATCCCTCCCAAACAGCTCCCTTCCCTCCCCCACCCCACAATTGTCCCCGCCATCTTAAGTACTGGCAGAAAGTCTGCCAGTACTAAAATAAAAGGTTTTTAATTTTTTTTAATTTTTTTTAAGCATATTTACATATGCTGTGGTGTAGCATCCCCCCTTAGCCCCCAACCTCCCTGATCCCCCCCAAAACAGCTCTCTAACCCTCCCCATCTGCCTTATTGGCAGCCATCTTGGCTACTGGCAGCTGTCTGCTATTATTTCACAGTCAAAAAAGTGTTGTTTTTTTTAAATGTACACTAGTGTTACACCAGATATGAGTGGTGGCACTGGGCAAGTGGGCACAGTATAAGCTGTGAGCCTGACACACACGCTGGCAGGCAGGCAACTGCAATTAGATTACACAGGGAAAAAAAAAAAGCAGACTGATGTTCTAGCCCTGAAAAGGGCTTTTTGCGGTGCTGTCCTTACAGCAGAGATCATATGAGTCCTTCAGGACTGTAGTGGACACTGAATACTCTAGCCTAGCTATCGATTTCCCTATTAAATCAGTAGCAGCTACACTGTCCCTCCTCTCACTAAGAATGCTAAGAATGCAGCATCCAAATGAATCTAAAATGGATGCTGTCCAGGAGGTGGGAGGGTCTGGGAGGGAGGGTCTGCTGCTGATTGGCTGTAATGTGTCTTCTGACTGTGAGGTAGAGGGTCAAAGTTTACTCAATGATGACGAATAGGGGGCGGATCGAACATCGCATATGTTCGCCCGTCGCAGTGAACATGCTATGTTCACCGGGAACTATTCCCGGCGAACTATTCGCAACATCACTAGTGCAAAGTCTTGGAGGCGGGAGTGGGACGTAGAGATAACAGGAGTGGAGAGACGTAGGTCAGAAGTTGATTGAAGAGGACAGGATGGAGAATATTTCACGGTAAAAGAGGAAATATAGTCGGGAGTTAGACTGTTTAGTGCTTTGTAAGTTAGGGTTAATACTTTAAACTGTATTCTGGAGTGTATGGGGAGCCATTGTAGAGACTGACAGAGCAGAGTCGCTGATATAGATATAGGTGGATGAGTCTAGCTGAAGCATTCATAATAGATTGGAGGGAGGAGAGGCAGTGTTTTGGAAGGCCATTTAGGAGTAGGTTGCAGTAATCAATGTGTGACAAAATGATAGGGAATGTATAAGTATTTTTGTCAATTTTTGAGTAAGCAAGGGACGAATTCTGGAAATGTTGCGTAGGTGTGAACGGCAGGATTTGGTAAGCGCTTGTATATGTCGGTTGAATGTGAGCTTTGAGTCTAGTGTGACCCCAAGACAGCGAATCTGGGGTGAGGTGTTGAGAATAGAGTCTCCAACTGTCATAGAAATGTCAGGTGTTGGATGTCTCAAAGAGGGGGGAATAAGAAGCAGCTTAGTTTTGGACAGATTGAGTTGGAGGTAGTGTGAAACTATCCAAGAGTAAATTGCAGAGAGTCAGTTGGAAATCTGGTTGAGTAAAGAGGGAGAGATATCAGGAGAGAAAAGATAGATTTGGGTATCATCTGCATATAGGTGGTACTGGAATCCAAAGGAGGCTATAAGTTTTCCAAGGGAGGATGTATAGAGAGAGAAAAGCAAGGGACCCAAGACAGAGCCTTGCGGTACTCCAACTGAGAGAGGCACAGGATCGCAAGATATGTTGTTAAAGGAAACTGAAAATGAGCGGTTTGAGAGATATGAGTCAAACCAGCAGAGGGCTGTGTCTCAGATGCCAAATGAATGTAGTATTTTTAGGAGGAGAGGATGGTCGACTGTGTCAAAAGCAGCGGATAGGTCAAGAAGAATTAGTAAGGAGTAGTGGCCTTTTCCTTTAGCTGATAACAGGTCATGTGTTACTTTAGCAAGAGCAGTTTCAATTAAGTTTTGTAGAGCTAACACTACATACATCCGCGATTTTTGTCCATAAGGAATTTTTAGAATTGCTGACTTTCAACTCATGTGATGAAAATAATTATTTATGTTTGCCATGAAGCTTTTGGTAAATACTTGAAATCTTACTTTAAAGCCTACATTTTTTTTGTTCTTCTCATCTGTTTCTAATTTTAATTATGTTGCGATTAAACTATGGCTGTTGCAATATTATCGTTACTAGGCATGTGACATTGTGTACCTTATTAGAAAAGGAATGCTGAAAATGGCCGCCATTAACAGCATTCAGCTCTTTTTTGTGCAAATCCAGATCTTGTGTGTTGCACATTCACAAGAAGAAATCCGGCTCTGAAAAGTGCTGTATCTGCCGGTGGCAGCCATTTTCAGCTTTGCTTGCTAATAAAGTACACCAATTATTTAATATTTTAGTGGCAGCCATGAACGTTGTGGTAGAAATTTGAATTAACCTTTTATGCGCTGTTTCATTTGCTATGTCAGATTCTTTTCACAATTTACTGCTTATTTTACAGTACCTTATTATTATTGCTAGTGTTTCACTCCTAATGGTTAATAAGTTTTACATTGTGGCTTTTCTTAGGGGTTAACTATTTTTGTGCTTTGAACTGCTTAAGTATCAGCGATAGACTGAATCAAAACATAATTTATGTAAGAACTTACCTGATAAATTAATTTCTTTCATATTGGCAAGATTTCATGAGCTAGTGATGTATGGGATATACAATCCTACCAGGAGGGGCAAAGTTTCCCAAACCTCAAAATTCCTATAAATACACCCCTCACCACACCCACAATTCAGTTTAATGAATAGCTAAGTAGTGGGGTGATAGAAAAAGGAGTAAAAAAGCATACAAAAAAGAGAAACTGGAAATATAATTGTGCTTTTATACAAAAAATCATAACCACCAGAAAAAGGGTGGGTCTCATGGACTCTTGACAATATGAAAGAAATGAATTTATCAGGTAAGTTCTTAAATAAATTATGTTTTCTTTTATGTAATTGGCAAGAGTCCATGAGCTAGTGACGTATGGGATAGAAATACCCAAGATGTGGAAGTCCACAGAGAGTCAATAGAAAGGGAGGGATAAAATAAAAACAGTCATTTTCCGCTGAAAAAATTAAATCCACAAAAAATAAGTTTTTCTCATAAATTGAAAGAAAAAAAACTTAAAACATTAGCATAAGAATCAAACTGAAACAGTTGCCTGAAGAACTTTTCTACCAAATACATCAAAATGGTAAAATTTAGTAAATGTATGCAAAGAAGACCAAGTTGCTGCTTTGCAAATCTGATCAACTGAAGCTTCATTCTTAAAAGCCCAAGAAGTGGAGACTGATCTAGTAGAATGAGCTGTGATTCTCTGAAGTGCGGTCTGTCCTGCCTCAAAATAAGCTTTATGACTCAAAAGCTTCAACCAAGAAGCCAAAGAAATTGCAGAAACTTTCTGACATTTCCTAGAACCAGAATAGACAACAAATAGACTAGAAGTCTTCCAGAAATCTTTAGTAGCTTCAACATAACATTTCAAGGCTCTTACAACATCCAAAGAATGCAAAGATCTTTCAAGAGCATTTTTGGGATTAGGACACAACAATTTGGAAACTCTTCTAGCTGAAGAGATAGCCAAAAGAAACAACACTTTCCAAGAAAGTAGTTTAATATCCAAAGAATGCATAGGCTCAAAAGGAGGAGCCTGCAAAGTCTTCAAAACCAAATTAAGACTCCAAGGAGGAGAGATTGATTTAATAACAGGCTTGATATGAACCAAAGCCTGAACAAAACAGTGAATATCAGGAAGCTTAGCAAATCTTTCTTTGAAGGGACAAAGCCATGCTCTTTTGGTTTTATTTCAAAGTACCTGCAGACAAACCTTTATCCAAACCATCCTGAAGAAACTGTAAAATTCTAGGAATTCTAAAAGAATGCCAGTAGAATTTATGAGAAGAACACCATGAAATATAGGTCTTCCAAACTCGATAATACATCTTCATTAAAACAGACTTACGAGCCTGTAGCATAGTATTAATCACTGAGTCAGAGAAACCTCTATGACTAAGCACAAAGTGTTCAATTTCCATACCTTCAAATTTAACGATTTGAGATTCTGATGGAAAAACGGCCCTTGAGACAAAAAGTCTGGTCTTAGAGGAAGTGGCCAAGGCTGGCAACTGGACATCCGAACAAGATCTGCATACAAAAACCTGTGAGGCCACGCTGGTGCTATCAGAAACACATACGATTGTTCCATAATGACCTTGGAGATCACTCTTGGAAGAAGATCTAGAAGTGGAAAGATATAAGCAGGTTGATAAAACCAAGGAACTGCTAAAGCATCCACCATCTCCACCTGAGGATCCCTGGACCTGGACAGATACCTGGGAAGTTTATTTTTTAGATATGAAGCCATCAGATCTATTTCTGGAAGACCCCACATCTGTACAATCTGACAAAATACGTCTGGATGGAGAGACCACTCCCACGGATGTAAGGTCTGACGGCTGAGATAATCCGCTTCCCAATTGTCTACACCTGGGATATGCACCGCAGAAATTAGATGCAAAAGAGGGGGATTCTGCCCAAGAAAGTATCTGAGATACTTCTTTCATAGCTAGGGAACTGCGAGTCCCACCCTGATGATTGACATATGCCACAGTTGTGATATTGTCCGTCTGAAAACAAATGAATGGTTCTCTCTTAACAGAGGCCAAATCTGAAAAGCCCTGAAAATAGCACGGAGTTCTAAAATATTGATTGGTAACCTCGCCTCTTGAGGTTTCAAAACCCTTTTGCTGTCAAAGATCCCCAAACAGCTCCCCAACCTGAAAGACTTGCATCTGTCGGGATCACAGTCCAGGTAGGACGAACAAAAGAGGCCACCTGAATTAAATGAGGATGTCTAACCACCAAGTCAGAGAGAGTTGAATGTTGGGATTTAAGTATATCAATTGTGATATCCGAGTATAATCCCTGCACCATTGATTCAGCATACAAAACTGAACAAAGAGAAAGAGGATCGTGTCCAATGCTGCAGTCATGAGACCTAAAATTTATATGCACATAGCCACTGAAAGGAATGATTGAGACTGAAGGTTTCGACAAGTCGAAACCAATTTCATTCGTCTCTTGTCTGTTAAAGACAAAGTCATGGACTCTGAATCTATCTGGAATCCTAAAAAGGTGACCCTTGTCTGAGGAATTAAGAAACTCTTTGGAAAATTGATCCTCCAACCATGTCTTTGAAGAAACAACACTAGTTGATTCCTGTGAGATTCGGCTAAATGTAAAGACTGAGCTAGTACCAATATATCGTCCAAATAAGAAAACACCGCAATACCCTGTTCTCTGATTACAGATAGAAGGGCACTGAGAACCTTTGAAAAGATCCTTGGAACTGTTGTTAGGCCAAATGGAAGAGCGACAAATTGGTAATGCTTGTCTAGAAAAGAGAATCTCAGAAACCGATAGTGGTCTGGATGAATCGGAATGTGAAGATATGTATCCTGTAAGTCTATCGTGGACATATAATGACCTTATTGAACAATAATACTTATAGTCACCATCTTAAAAGTTGGGACTCTAAAAAAACGATTAAAACACTTTAGATCCAGAACTGGCCTGAATTAATTTTCTTTCTTTGGGACAATTAATAGATTTAAATAAAAACCCAGACCCTGTTGCTGAAATGGAACTAGTATTATTACCCCTGAAAGCTCTAGATCTAAAACACACTTCAGAAAAGCTTGAGCCTTCACCGGATTTGCTGGAATGTGAGAAAGAATCTTTTCACAGAAGATCTTACTCTGAATCCTATTCGATACCCTTGAGAGACAATACTCTGAATCCACTGATTTTGAACAGAATCTGCCCAAATGTTTTAGAATAATTTCAATCTGCCCCCCACCAGCTGAACTGGATCGAGGGCCACACCTTCATGCAGACTTGGGGGCTGGCTTTGGTTTCTTAAAAGTTTTGGATTTATTCCAACTTGAAGAAGGTTTCCAATTGGAACCAGAGTCTTTAGTGGAAGGATTGGTTTTTTGTTCATTTTTCTGTTGAAAAGAACAAAAACAATTAGATGCTTTAGATTTACCATTAGATCTTTTATCCTGAGGCAAAAAAACACCCTTCCCCCCAGTGATAGTTGAATTAATTGAATCCAACTGAGAACCAAATAAATTGTTACTGTGGAAAGAAAGAGACAGTAATCTAGACTTAGATGCCATGCCAGCATTCCAAGATTTGAGCCATAAAGATCTTCTAGCTAAAATAGCTAAAGACGTAGATTTAACATCAATTTTGATTATATAAAAAATAGCATCACAGATAAAATGATTAGCATGTTGACACTTTCCTTAGATAAGATTCAATTTTCCTATCTAAAGGGTCTTTAAAAGAAGTACTGTCTTCCATAGGAATAGTAGTACGTTTGGTAAGAGTAGAAATAGTCCCATCAACTTTGGGGATTTTTTTCCCAAAACTCTAATCTAGCCACTGGCAAAGTGTACATCCTTTTAAACCTAGAAGAAGAAATAAAATAAGTACCAGGCTTAACCCATTCCTTAGCAATCACATCAGAAATAGCATCAGGAACTGGAAAAACCTCAGGAGTAAGCACAGAAGGTTTATAAACAGAATTTAAACATTGACTAATTTTGATATCAAGAGGACTAGACTCCTCAATATCCAAAGTAGCTAACACTTCTTTTAACAAGGAACAAATATACTCAATCTTGAAAAGATAAGTAGATTTGTCATTGTCAATGTCTGAGGTAGGATCTTCTGAATCAGAGAGATCCTCATCAGAGGAGGATATTTCAGTATGTTGTTGGTCATCAGCAATATCATTTTTCATATCAACAGGGATATCATGTACATTAGATGTTGAAGGAACAACAGAAACTGTACTAGTACTGATGGAAACGTTTTCTGCGTGCAAAAGCTTATCATGACAACTGTTACATACTACAGCTGGAGATATAATCTCAGCTAATTTACAACAGATACACTTAGCTTTGGTAGAACTGTGATCAGGCAGCAGGGTTCCAAAAGTTGCTTCTGAGACAGGATCAGATTGAGACATCTTGCAAAATGTAAAAGAAAAAACAACATTAAAGCAAAATGTACAATTTCCTTATATGGCAGTTTCAGGAATGGGAAAAAATGCAAACAGCATAGCCCTCTGAGCATATAGAAGGCAAGAGGCATATAGGAAGTGGGGTGAAAAATAAACTAATTTTTTTGGCGGCAAGCATGACGCACGACGCAAAGGAAGGTGAAGTTTTTTTGGCGCCAACAACATCCGGAAATGACGCAACTTGCGTCATCACAGACGCAACCCCATACAAGAAACCCTGGCGTCAACTAAGATGCCAGAAATTACAAACTTGCATCATCAAAGACGTACCTTCGCGCCAAAAAAATTCTCGCACCAAGAATGACGCGATAAATAACAGCATTTTGCGCCCTCACGAGCCTAATTTTGACCGCGAAATTAAAAGAAAAACAGTCAATTTGAAAAAAAGGACTATACCTCAGGTAAGACAAATAACTTCCTAAACATGCTTCCCAAACTGAAACTGACAGTCTGCAAAATAAAATATACATAGACCTGTCTGATGGCAAATATAAGTAAAATACATATATTTAAAACTTTATATTAATACATAAAGTGACAAACCATAGCTGAGAGTGTCTTAAATAAGAAAAACATACTTACTGAAAGACACCCATCCACATATAGCAGAAACCAGTACTGAAAGAGGTAATGGTATATAAGAGTATATCGTCGATCTGAAAAGGGAGGTAGGAGATGAATCCCTATGACCGACAACAGAGAACCCTTGAAAAGACTTCCCGTGAGGAAAACCATCAAATTAATAGGTGATACTCCCTTCACATCCCTCTGACAAACACTGTACTCTGAGAGGAATTGGGCTTCAAAATGCTTAAGAGTGCTTATCATAGAAGAAAGTTTGTAAAACAGAATTGTGGGTGTGATGAGGGGTATATTTATAGACATTTTGAGGTTTCGGAAACTTTGCCCCTCCTGGTAGGATTGTATATCCCATACGTGACTAGCTACATGAAAGAAATAAACTATTTCCTTATCGTTACTTTGGAGCAAACTAATGCAGCTCGGGACTTTGGTCTGTAAGCTGATTTCCTAGAAGGGAGACCCCTTTGATAATTTAACCCTTTCCAGTTTGTTTGCACTTTGTAAGGACTCTCAGGTGCTGAATCTATATTTGAGCCTAAACAGGGTTTAGCTGTGCTTCAGGGTATGCAAGGGTTTTTACTGTATCAAAGTTGCTCCCAGGAGAGTTCATCTGAA
The DNA here is from genome assembly GCF_027579735.1 of Bombina bombina. Taxonomy (NCBI): domain Eukaryota; kingdom Metazoa; phylum Chordata; class Amphibia; order Anura; family Bombinatoridae; genus Bombina; species Bombina bombina. The sequence continues at coordinate 722,918,735 of NC_069501.1, read as the reverse complement.
TTTTCTCCAAAACTTAAGGAATATATCCACTCTTCTATAATGAGGATTTAACAATCTTGCCTCCATGGATTAGAAGGTGGACCTTCTAATCAGCCCCTCTAAGTTACCCATTGATGATAGGGGTGTTAAGATTCTGAGGACTCTTTTTCTGAGGAAAGTCTCTCTAAATCTCAGGACCCTGCTGCTGTCACAGAAAATGTGTCCTTTAATTTCAGGCTTGAGCATATTCATGCTTTATTGTGGGAAATGTTAATTGCCTTGAAGGGTAAAAAATTGTCCTACTACAGTTATGCAATCAATTAAGAGAATTGATACATTTTTAAAGGCAGTTCCCAAGCAGCCTTCCTCTGTTTCCACATCTGACTTCTAAACTTATTTCTAAGAAATAGCAAAAGTCAGGTATTCCTTTTGTACAATTTGGCAAGTTTAGATAAATGTTTCCTCTTCCTTCTGTTAATATAGAAATGTGGGATACTTTTCCTGAAGTGGTTGCATCTATTACCACTCTTGCCAGACATACTACTATTCTTTTGGAGGATATTTCCTCTTTTATGGAATCTTTAGATATAAAACTTGAAGGTTTTCATAGGCGATACTTTCAGCTTGCAGGTTTAATGTTTCAACCTGCTAACAGTGTTGCCTGCGTAGCTGCTACTATTGCTGTTTGTTGTGACAACCTTTCAGAACTTGCTTCTGGGGAAACCACTTTGGATGTGATTCAGGGCTACATTAATCTCATGAGAACAGTAATTTCCTTTATTTTTGATGCAGCAGTGAAAATATTTTGTATCAATGCAGAGAAATGCTGAATTAACTATTTTAGCTAGTTAAGCTTTATGGCTTAAGTCTTAGGGCCTGATATTCATAAGCTCGCCGGCATGGAGAAAGAGCATGCTTTTTTTTTAGACCTTTATATTGTAATGTGGGTGTATCTGCGTTACTTACAAAACCCTGTATAGTGTGATAAATATCTTTCAAATTAAAATTTGTGTTTCTAACATTTTTTAGAGACCTCTCCATACTGACGAGAGGTCTTAGATAATCTCACCTGAATTGGCGAGCTTTTGAATATGAGGCCCTTAGCCTTGTGATACAGTATCTAAGCACAGATTGCTTCTCTCCCCTTCCAGGGTAAAACTATGGGTTTGGACTGGGGGCTTTTATTGCCACAGTCACCGAGCGTAAGGGAGCTTCTCTGTCCCAAGATAAGAGATCTAAGGATAAGCCTATATTTGCAGAGTGTTTTTGTTTCTTTAGTCAAGCTATGGTTTAGAAAGCTTCTCCCTCTGTCCTGGAAGTCCAGCCATTCTTGGTCCAAAAACAAAAAGTCCAAGAATTCTATCCAGCCTCTAAAACTGCATGAAGGTGTGGCCCACATACCAGACCAGTCTTTATATAGATGTCATAAATCTTCTAGAGCAATTTAAGAAGGCTTTCTCTAGCATTCACTGAACAGTAACAGGAAGAATAGGAAGTCAGTTGTTTTGTGTTTGTTTTTTGCCAATCATTATTATTTTATTATATTCTGCAGCACGGGTACAATTAATTTAAATAAAACAATGATATAAAATTTGTAAGAGACAGGACACAATTTACAAACATATACAGGAGGAATTGAGGGCCCTATTCCCGTGGGAACTTTCAATCTAGAAGGGTAGGAGGTTGATAAACAGGAGGTGAGGACTGCAAGATTGAGAAAGATGTTAATGCAGAGTTAGATGAAAGTGAATTTAATTTATTATTGAGTGGGGTGGTAGGCTTCTCTGAACAAAAGTCTTCAGGTAGTATTTAAAGGAAGAAAGATTAGGGCAAAGCCTGACAGCACGAGGGAGAGAGTTTCAGAGGGTAGGTGCTGCACGACAGAAGTCCTGCAGTCTAGCATGAGAAGAGGTGATAGTTGAAGATGCAAGGAGTTTATTGTTTATTAGAGAGGATAGGTAGTGGGGAGCGGCGTTGGTGAGAGCTTTGTATGTAAGGGTGAGAATTTTAAATTTAATTCTGCTGTGAATGGGGAGCCAATGAAGGGACTCGCAGAGAGGTGCAGCAGATACAGAGCGATGGGAAAGGTGGATTAGCCTGGCAGAGGCCTTTAGAATGGATTTAAGGGGGGAGAGATTGGAAAAAGGAAAGCCAGTAAGTAGGTTATTGCAGTAGTCAAGTCGGGAAATAACAATATTGCATAGGTGGTTGCGGCTGGATGTCGAAAGCGATTGGATGTGAGGGACGAAGGATAGATTTGAGTCAAGTGTAACTCCAAGGCAGCTGACTTGGGGTGATGGGGAAAGGGTGATGTCGTCGACAGGGATAGAGAAGTCAGAAGGCGGCGTAGAGCTTGAGGGGAGGATTAGAAGGAGCTCAGTCTTAGACATGTTAATCTTTAGGTGGTGAAAGGCCACCAAGGAAGAGATACCAGATAAGCAGAGGATATAATGCAACTTGAGAACTTAAGTTATCAACGTGTCAGGTCCCTTATCTTTCTGAAGGCAGTGGCTAAACTGAGAATTTCTAAGAAAACAAGTTTGATGTTTTTCAACTCAATCTGTTTCTTTTAATTTTTACTTTTTTTTTTTTTACTTAAAGAGCACTGCTTCCTATCCCATTAACAGCCTAGAAGTATGAATGACTAAAAAAACAACAACCCTATATCCCAAAATAAGGTTAGTTGCACTCTAGTCAAACCCTGAGTTGTGTATTGTATCAGATCTTATTATAGATCACTTCTCTTGGACAGCCTTAACCATAAAACACAGCACAAAAAAAAAATTAAAAAAATTGTCCAAGATCTTATCAACAAAAAGTTCTCAAGTTACAATTTATTACCAAAACTGTGTTTCCAAACTATTTTTCATCTTTTGCAGTTCACAGGAATTCCCTTAAACCAGAAAGAAAAAAAATAAATCTTAAACCCAAATAAACTAGCTACTTCAGGATATCATGATAGAAGAACATTGCCTGGCCTCTAATGTTAAATAGCAGCAATTACCTAAAACTGGGTATTCCTGTTTATTATCCCATCACATATTATTCGGTTACAGCTATCACATTTTATAAGAGCAACTATTATGTCCAAGATAATTGCATGAAAAGACTTATGGGCAATGGAGGTTTTATTATTGTGGGGAATACAGTGTGGCATTGTGAAATGCTACAATACTTTATACTATCACATGTGACAACCATTAGCCAATTACAGACACATATGTATACTGTAAACTCTTGTACAAGCTTAGTAGGAGCTGTTGCCTCAGAAATTTAAAAAAATTTGATAATGAAAGTAAAACTAGAAAGTATTTTAAAAATCCATGTCCTATCTGAATGTTCAACCTTTAATTTTGACTTATATCCCTTTAAATATCCGTAGTTCTCCTTATAATTATATTTTTACACTGTATAGATTCCAGCTATATTTCATCAAGATACAATAATGATATATTCTATAATAATATTTCATCCTAAAGTTCACAAAGTTCAAACGGTTTCTTTCTCTTTTGAATAGATCACACAATAGTATGTGCTTTTTATTTAGAACATTATGAGGAGGTTTATCTTTACTTATAAGTCAGTTGAAATTAAAAACAGCCTTTTTAAGTGTGATTGGATGCCATAATGTGAATGAGTGTTTAACATTGAATTGCATTTCACAAGCATATGTGATCTATAAATAACATATATGGCTATCTTGTACATACATTTAACAAAAACAATATACTTTTATAATAATTGGATACGATTATCATTTGTCAACACAGAGACACAATGAAAGATATCTTATTAACTTCCCAGTATCTAAATGTCTTAAACACTATAAACATTTAAATAAATCCATAGGGAAAAAAGCTTTTTGTAGCCAGGACATTAGGGGGTTGATCAAAATAATTTAGAAAATCTTATATACAAATATCCCCATAGACTTTAATGGTGTGTTTTTTTTTCTGCTAAAAATATTACGGCTAGATTTAGAGTTCTGCGGCCAAAAGGGTGCGTTAGCTACGCATGCTTTTTTTCCCCCACACCTTTTATATACCGCTGGTATTTAGAGTTCACAGAAGGGCTGCGTTAGGCTCCAAAAAAGGGAGCGTAGAGCATATTTAACGCCACTGCAACTCTCGATATGAGCGTTGCTTACGGACGCGGCCAGCTTCAAAAACGTGCTCGTGCACGATTCCCCCATAGAAAACAATGGGGCTGTTTGAGCTGAAAAAAAACCTAACACCTGCAAAAAAGCTCCTAACGCAGCCCCATTGTTTCCTATGGGGAAACACTACCTAAGTCTGCACCTAACATGTACCCCGAGTCTAAACACCCCTAACCTTACACTTATTAACCCCTAATCTGCCGCTCCCGCTATCGCTGACCCCTGCATATTATTATTAACCCCTAATCTGCCGCTCCGTACACCGCCGAAACCTATGTTATCCATATGAACCCCTAATCTGCTGCCCCTAACACCGCCGACCCCTATATTATATTTATTAACCCCTAATCTGCCGCCCCTGCTATCGCTGACCCCTGCATATTATTATTAACCCCTAATCTGCCGCTCCGTACACCGCCGCAACCTACGTTATCCCTATGCACCCCTAATCTGCTGCCCCTAACACCGCCGACCCCTATATTATATTTATTAACCCCTAATCTGCCGTCCCCAATGTCGCCTCCACCTACCTACAATAATTAACCCCTAATCTGCCGACCAGACTGCACCGCTACTCTAATAAATGTATTAACCCCTAAAGCTAAGTCTAACCCTAACACTAACACCCCCCTAAATTAAATATAATTTAAATCTAACAAAATAAATTAACTCTTATTAAATAAATTATTCCTATGCAAAGCTAAATACTTACCTGTAAAATAAATCCTAATATAGCTACAATATAAATTATAATTATATTGTAGCTATTTTAGGATTAATATTTATTTTACAGGCAACTTTGTAATTATTTTAACCAGGTACAATAGCTATTAAATAGTTAATAACTATTAAATAGCTACCTAGTCAAAATAATTACAAAATTACCTGTAAAATAAATCCTAACCTAAGTTACAATTAAACCTAACACTACACTATCAATAAATTAATTAAATACAATACCTACAAATAAATACAATGGAATAAACTAACTAAAGTACAAAAAATAAAAAAGAACTAAGTTACAAAAAATAAAAAAATATTTACAAACATTAGAAAAATATTACAACAATTTTAAACTAATTACACCTACTCTAAGCCCCCTAATAAAATAACAAAGCCCCCCAAAATAAAAAAATGCCCTACCCTATTCTAAATTTAAAAAGTTCAAAGCTCTTTTACCTTACCAGCCCTGAACAGGGCCATTTGCGGGGCATGCCCCAAAGAATTCAGCTCTTTTGCCTGGAAAAAAAACATACAATACCCCCCCCCAACATTACAACCCACCACCCACATACCCCTAATCTAACCCAAACCCCCCTTAAATAAACCTAACACTAAGCCCCTGAAGATCTTCCTACCTTATCTTCACCTCGCCGGGTATCAGCGATCCGTCCAGGCTCCGATGTCTTGATCCAAGCCCAAGCGGGGGGCTGAAGACATCCATCCTCCGGCTGAAGTCTTGATCCAAGCGGGCAGAAGAAGAGATCCGGACCGACAAACATCTTCATCCAGGAGGCATCTTCTATGTTCTTCCATCCGATGACGACCGGCTCCATCTTGAAGACCTCCACCGCGGATCCATCCTCTTCTTCCGACGACTAGACGACGAATGAAGGTTCCTTTAAGGGACGTCATCCAAGATGGTATCCCTCGAATTCCGATTGGCTGATAGGATTCTATCAGCCAATCGGAATTAAGGTAGGAAAATTTTGATTGGCTGATGGAATCAGCCAATCAGAATCAAGTTCAATCCGATTGGCTGATCCGATCAGCCAATCAGATTGAGCTCGCATTCTATTGGCTGATCGGAACAGCCAATAGAATGCGAGCTCAATCTGATTGGCTGATTGGATCAGCCAATCAGATTGAACTTGATTCTGATTGGCTGATTCCATCAGCCAATCAGAATTTTCCTACCTTAATTCCGATTGGCTGATAGAATCCTATCAGCCAATCGGAATTCGAGGGACGCCATCTTGGATGACGTCCCTTAAAGGAACCTTCATTCATCGTCTAGTCGTCGGAAGAAGAGGATGGATCCGCGGTGGAGGTCTTCAAGATGGAGCCGGTCGTCATCGGATGGAAGAACATAGAAGATGCCTCCTGGATGAAGATGTTTGCCGGTCCGGATGTCCTCTTCTGCCCGCTTGGATCAAGACTTCAGCCGGAGGATGGATGTCTTCAGCCCCCCGCTTGGGCTTGGATCAAGACATCGGAGCCTGGACGGATCGCTGATACCCGGCGAGGTGAAGATAAGGTAGGAAAATCTTTAGAGGCTTAGTGTTAGGTTTATTTAAGGGGGGTTTGGGTTAGATTAGGGGTATGTGGGTGGTGGGTTGTAATGTTGGGGGGGGTATTGTATGTTTTTTTTCCAGGCAAAAGAGCTGAATTCTTTGGGGCATGCCCCGCAAATGGCCCTTTTCAGGGCTGGTAAGGTAAAAGAGCTTTGAACTTTTTTAATTTAGAATAGGGTAGGGCATTTTTTTATTTTGGGGGGCTTTGTTATTTTATTAGGGGGCTTAGAGTAGGTGTAATTAGTTTAAAATTGTTGTAATATTTTTCTAATGTTTGTAAATATTTTTTTTTTTGTAACAGTTATTTTTTATTTTTTGTACTTTAGTTAGTTTATTTAATTGTATTTATTTGTAGGTATTGTATTTAATTAATTTATTGATAGTGTAGTGTTAGGTTTAATTGTAGATAATTGTAGGTATTGTATTTAATTAATTTATTGATAGTGTAGTGTTAGGTTTAATTGTAACTTAGGTTAGGATTTATTTTACAGGTAATTTTGTAATTATTTTAACTAGGTAGCTATTAAATAGTTATTAACTATTTAATAGCTATTGTACCTGGTTAAAATAAATACAAAGTTGCCTGTAAAATAAATATTAATCCTAAAATAGCTACAATATAATTATAATTTATATTGTAGCTACATTAGGGTTTATTTTACAGGTAAGTATTTAGCTTTAAATAGGAATAATTTATTTATTAAGAGTTAATTTATTTCGTTAGATTTAAATTATATTTAAGTTAGGGGGGTGTTATTGTTAGGGTTAGACTTAGCTTTAGGGGTTTATACATTTATTATAGTAGCGGTGTGGTCCGGTCAGCAGATTAGGGGTTAATTATTGTAGGTAGGTGGAGGCGACATTGGGGGCGGCAGATTAGGGGTTAATAAATATAATATAGGAGTCGGCTGTGTTATGGGCAGCAGATTAGGGGTACATAGGTATAATGTAGGTTGCGGCGGTGTACGGAGCGGCAGATTAGGGGTTAAAAAAATATGCAGGTGTCAGCGATAGCGGGGACGGCAGATTAGGGGTTAATAAATATTATGTAGGTGTCGGCGGTATTAGGGGCAGCAGATTAGGGGTACATAGGGATAACGTAGGTGGCAGTGTTGTGCGGTCGGCAGATTAGGGGTTAAAAATTTTAATAAAGTGGCGGCGATTTGGGGGGCCTCGGTTTAGGGGTGCATAGGTAGTTTATGGGTGTTAGTGTACTTTAGAGCACAGTAGTTAAGAGCTTTATAAACCGGCGTTAGCCCAGAAAGCTCTTAACTCCTGGCTTTTTTTTGCGGCTGGAGTTTTGTCGTTAGATTTCTAACGCTCACTTCAGCCACGACTCTAAATACCGGCGTTAGAAAGATCCCATTGAAAAGATAGGATACGCAATTGACGTAAGGGGATCTGCGGTATGGAAAAGTCGCGGCTGCAAAGTGAGCGTTAGACCCTTTCCTGACTGACTCTAAATACCAGCGGTAGCCCAAAACCAGCGTTAGGAGCCTCTAATGCTGGTTTTGACGGCTAACGCCAAACTCTAAATCTAGCTGTTAGATTTTGGTCAGCCCCTAGTGTGTTGTTAAATCAAAGGGACAGTCTACTCCAGAATTGTTATTATTTAAAACAAATAAACAGATAATCCCTTTATTTCCCATTCTCCAGTTTTGCATAACCAACACAGTTATATTAATATATTTTTTACCTCTGTAATTACAGTGTATCTAAACCTCTGCAGACTGCCCCCTTATTTCAGTTCTTTTGACAGACTTTTTAGCCAATTAGTGCTGGCTCCTGCGAGCACAATGTTATCTGTATGGCACACATGAACTAATGCACTCTAGCTATGAAACACTGTCAAATGCATTTAGATAAGAGGCGGCTTTCCAGGGCTTAAACATTAGCATATGAGCCTATCTAGGTTTAGCTTTTAACTAAAAATACCAAGAGAACAAAGAAAATTTGACGATAAAAGTAATTTTGAAAGTTGTTTAAAAGTGCATACCCTATCTGAATCATGAAAGTTTAATTCTGACTAGACTGTCCCTTTAATTATTCAAAATTAAACTTTAATGATTAAGATACAAAATGCAATTTTAAAAGACTTTTCAGTTTACTCTTTTTTCTTTTTAAATCAAATTGTTTTTGTTCACTTGGTATCCTTTGTTAAATAGCATAGTTAAGTAGGTTCAAGAGGAGCAATGCACTACTGGGAGCTAGCTGGTGATTGGCGGCTACAAACATATGCCTTTTGTCAATGGCTCACCAGGTTTGTTCAGCTAGGTCCCAGGAGTAAATTGCTGCTTTGGAACTGACTTTAATTATGTATTTAACCCCATCCCAACATATGTTCCAAAAATAGCTTTTTGCTTTCCGGCAGAATTGGTCAGTGTGTTTTGAGTGATCACAATGTAAAATGGATCAGTGCTTTAAAAGCCTGCAGCTGAGAATGTGTTTTCAACAGAAACATTCCCAAAAAGGCCTTTTTGTTTGTTACGTACTTAGTTTTGTGTGACGCCCCACTTTATATCCTGATCATGACATATACAATAGACCTTTCACACCTGTTAAGCTAACAGTAAAGTTCTTTTAAATTAACCTTTTGTTCACTGTGTAAGGGAAATGCTCATTTACTGTACATGGGTGAGATTAACCTATTGCAAATTGCCCCATGAGACATTTAGAAGTGTATTTGCATACATGATACTGAGTAGTATGTGGTTTCCTGTACAAGGGGATCTGCAGGAAAAGTGAGATCAGGACCTCATCAGTTAGAAATGGTGGGGAAATCTCTTTCTGTTAATGTTTGATTCTAAGGGGCCGATTTATAAAGGGCTGAATAGCCCCTTTTGTTCACTGTGTAAGGGAAATGCTCATTTACTGTACATGGGTGAGATTAACCTATTGCAAATTGCCCCATGAGACATTTAGAAGTGTATTTGCATACATGATACTGAGTAGTATGTGGTTTCCTGTACAAGGGGATCTGCAGGAAAAGTGAGATCAGGACCTCATCAGTTAGAAATGGTGGGGAAATCTCTTTCTGTTAATGTTTGATTCTAAGGGGCCGATTTATAAAGGGCTGAATAGCCCCTGATGCCCCTCTTTCCGCTCGAGCCTTCAGGCTTGCCAGAAACAGCAGTTATGAAGCAGCGGTCTTAAGACAGCTGCTCCTTAATTGGTCCGTCTGCTCTGAGGCTGTGACATCAATTCGCTCGATCTCATACGATCGGGCTTATTGACACCCCCTGCTAGTGGCCAATTGTGCTGTCGGCATTCATCGATGGCCCCATAGTCACACTATCATTGTCATGATTGTAACTGTTAGTACTGCTGTTTTCATAAGCAGGCTTTACAATTAGATTGTGCAATTGTAAGTAAAAAAGGCACCTATTACAATCTGTATGCATTCTCACCACTGCTAAACCATCTAAATGCCAATTGTATGTAGGCATGATGGGCATACTGGATATGTTTGCTAAGTTAATATATTGTCATTTTTAATATCTTAACAGGTTTACTATATTTACATTTTTTGATTGTAAAAGCACCGTTTCTGGTTTTGTGTGATCTAAATGTGAAAACAAATAGATGACTACAGGTTTTTATAAGGAAAACTGCTCCATTGCAATATTATATCATCAAAGATGATGTTCAAATGAGATCACGGCTTAGTGAACATTTTTTTATAGGGATTCACAATGATTGCAACTACATTATTGAACTCACATTCACAAAGTCCAAACACATTCACAACAGTTTTACAGTTCTTCCGTCTACGTTAACCCCTTACTGATCAGCGACATACCCTGTATGTCGCTGGTCTTTTAATGGGGCGTGTATTTCAATAGCATGGTCTCGCCGCCAGTAGTGAGACCGCACTATTTTAGAAAGCCTGCAGGAGGGACAGAAGGTTTAATAGTGCGGATACAGGCAGTCAATCCCTGAATGACCAGCAATGTACAGGGTAGGTCGCGGCCGTTAACTGGTTAATTAAATTATAAACAGGATTGGACATTTGTGAACAGGGCATACAATATTGCAATGAAGTGGTTTTACGCTTTACAGTTTCAGTACTGTTAAAATCCTGTATAAGAAGATCTCATAAATCCTTCTAATAGAACCCCAGAGTTTTGTTTTGTTTTTCACATGTAAATTACGCCAAACTAGAAACTGCTTTTACAATCAATAAATGTAAATATAGTTAAAAAAATACTTTTAAAATATTTTAAAAAAATGACAATATAATGAGTGAGCAAACATGCCTCGTATGCCTATCATGCCTAGATACAATTCAGATGGCATTCAAATGGTTTAGTAGTGGTGAGGATGGATTCAGATTGCAATAGGTTCCTTTTGTACAATCTCATTTTAAAGTCTGCTTATGAAGACTGCAGTACTAATAGTGACAATTATAACAATGAGAGTGTGACTTAGAAACAAACATTAACAGAAAAAGATTTCCCACTTCATTTCTAGTTGATGGGGTCCTGATCTCATATTTTCTGCAGATCCCCTTAAATATGCAGGAAATCACAAACTACAAAGTACCATGTATGCAAATACACTTCTAAATGCCTCATGTGGCCATTTCAGAGTGTCTTGTGTATGTGCAATATAGTAGAATGTTTCCAAATAGTCTTAGAATAATTGCAAAGATGTCCAAAAGGCCGTGTCAGGGATTTATCAAGTGCCTTGAGGTGTTGAGTTTGAAAATGGATTGCGATTGCTGGGAACTTTTCTGCCCCAAATTAAAAATAGGGCTTTTCTTAGCTAGCAGAAAACGTGACCATAGGTGTGGGAAATAGCACAGGATCACTACTGTAATTGTGTTGAAATGAAAAGTGGCCTTTTTTGGTCAGAAAAATAGCCAATAGTGTGCATATCACCATGGGGCCAGTCACAAATGATTTTTTTTGCTTGTATGTCCTTCTAATTAATAAATTGATTTATTCAGATAAATGCCTGCTGTTAATGCAATTTGCTTCTGTTCTATGAAAAACAGTAATATTAGGAGAAACAAAGGTTAGTAGCAAAGGGGTTATGGTGAGTAAGTGACAAAAAGGTACAGGTGCTGATACATCAGATACTAGAAGCAAGTTTGCTAATGGTTGCTGATTTAAAAGCCAGAAAAACAGATTTTTTTGTAAAATTACAGAAAAAAAAGATGTTTGATTGCAGATAGTGAATAAGAAATAAATGCTGATGACCTGGAAAATAAATCACTATTAATAAAGCAAAGCAATTGCAACACTAATTTACAACAGTGGTCAGAGGAAATCTACCTGCGGCATAAACTATGCTCCCATGTCCTTATCCTGACCAACCACATTTAGCTCTCATTCTCTATAACTCCCATACATCTCCACATACACCTACAGAATGATACATAACTATACATATAAGGGCAATATATATTATCACCAGTGGGGCACACCGTGAGCGGAGTCTCACAAGGAGCAAGGATCCGGCAGTGAGTTTAGCTTCAAGCGCTCCTCATGAAGATATCCTTGCTTCATATAAATAGAGTTTGGCCCATGTACTGGTAAGCTTATAAACTGCTAACTTTGGACTGTATCGGTCAGTTTCATAAATAATACATGTAAATGGGAGACTGAGTTACCCCTTTGTGAATGTGTACCATATACATTAAAACCTACTACCCTTTATCTGTATGACCCCATATATACACAGTGTAAAAGATTCAGGAACGGTATTTGTACAGAACCCAGATGGAACTGTGAACAAGAAAATAAAATCACCATCCGATCTTGTGTGGATTCAAGATAAATGCACAATTTACCTTTTTTTTTTGTCAGGAATACCATTACCCACATGTTATCTCATGTTAGACACTTGTTTGTAAGTACAGAATTTTGTATGTTCTCATATTCTTTACCCTGGTTTTCTGAATGTCCAGCCCTGCTTATTCTGTTGCTTATATTTCTTTGCACTACTTATTTGTGCCTCTTATATTTGATAGTTTGTGGATATTCCTGCTTTATTTTTTTCCATCTAACTGCTTGAACTCTGCAATATTTATCTCCAGTTTCCCTGAAATCTGCAAGTTGATTGTTTCTCTGTTTTGCAACATATTTTTCTGCCTCTCAGTATCTACTGTCATATTATATCCTAGATTTAAAGGGACACTGAACCCAAAATTTTTCTTTTGTGATTCATATAGAGCGTGAAATTTTAAGCAACTTTCTAATTTACTCCTATTATCAAATTTTCTTCATTCTCTTGGTATCTTTTTTGAAATGCAAGAATGTAAATTTTGATGCCGGCCCATTTTTGGTGAACAACCTGGGTTGTTCTTGCTGATTGGTGGATACATTCATCCACCAATAAAAAAGTGCTGTCCAGAGTAGTGAACAAAAAAAAAGCTTAGATGTCTTCTTTTTCAAATAAAGATAATAAGAGAACAAAGAAAAAATGATAATAGGAGTAAATTAGAAAGTTGCTTAAAATTGCATGCTCTATCTGAATCACCAAAGAAAAAAATTGGGTTCAGTGTCCCTTTAATGTTATTTATTTAGCCATCCAGTACTCATTTTATCTACTCCTCAGTAATTATTGTTACACATCTCCTGGACTTTTCAGGATTTCTCTAAGCCTGTCAGAACTACTGCTATACATTTATTAGAGCCAACAGCATTTGTCTATTAAAAGCACTTTTATACATTTCCTGGACTCTGCAAATTACCTTTCAGTCATCACTATAACATTATATCCTAGACTTTGTAGCATATACCTCAGCATTCCACTTAAAGGGACACTAAACCCAAATTTTTCATGATTCAGATAGAGTATGCAATTTCAAGCAACTTTCTAATGTACTCCTATTATCAATTTGTCTTTGTTCTAGTGCTATCTTTATTTAAAAAGCAGGAATGTGATGCATAAGAGCCGGCCCATTTTTGGTTGAGAACCTGGGTTATGCTTGCTTATTGATGGGTAAATGTAAGCCTCCATTAAGCAAGCGCTATCCATGGTTCTGAACCTAAAATGGGCTGGCTGCTAAGATTTACATTCCTGCTTTTAAAATAAAGATAGCAAGAGAACAAAGAAAAATTTATAATAGGAGTAAATTAGAAAGTTGCTTAAAATTGCATGCTCTATTTGAATTGTGAAAGAAAAAAATTGGGTTTAGCATCCCTTTAAGCTGTTATAAATATTCTTCAATATTCTGTACCTAGGTTAATCTGTTCTAAGCTTCAACCAATAACCAGTGATCAATTTTTTTTTCCAAGATTTCTGTATGCCCATCCTCAGTACAAGGATTAGTGTTCTGAGCTCCTTACCACTGTCCTGAGTGTCCTTCTGAATTGGAATACAGCACAGCCCAAAACTAAAGACTCATCATGTTAGAGTTTAGTACAGTTTGAGAAGAAAGCTAATTACCATTACTTTTCTATGGTGATTGTTATTTGCCTTTGGTCATTGCGTCTTTGGCCATGGACATTGTTACATGATGACCTTATATTGTTATAGTGATGTTTTGTAGAATGCTCTATGAGCTATGGGGATTTTGAAGGATGGGGAATTCAGCATTTCAAGGTTTTTCTGCAGGTGTGTGCATAGACAGGAGTTAATGAAGAAGTTTATTGCTGGATAATGGCCATAATAACAGACTCTCTGGCACCTGACAATGGGCTAAATAATGAGTGGTGCAAGCGATAAGGGGTTTATCGCGGCTCTTTGTGCACATCAGAAGTAGGGCGCGTATTACAGGTTGAAAGTAAAATCGTTTGATTGAGCGCATTTTAATTTAACGCGAGTCAGAATAGTGCAATTTCAGAGCTCTGGTTAACTGTTACGTGAGACAAAAAAGTTACACAAAACACATCAAAATTATATTTAAAGCACAGTTACACTCATAACAACACAATCTAATACAAATTATTAAATAAAAATATTGCATAAAAAAGTAATAAGGGTTTAAAGATATGAGGTCTCAACCTCAAATGCCTATAAATACACCTCCCACCTCACTCATAACTCAGTTGTAAAAACTTTGCCTCCTTAGGAGGTGATGAAGCATGATGTGCTTGACGCTTCAGTGAAAGGTGCTTTTAAGCATATTGAAGCCCAGTTCCTCTCTAAGTACAGTGATTGTCTGATGGATGTGAAGGGAGTATTGCCTGATGATACCATGTTTTCACCCATGGGAAATCTACTCATAAGGCTCTCTGTAAATTTGGTTTCAGGGATACATCTGCTGCTTCCTTTACAGATATACTTTATTCTCCTCTACCATTACCTCTGCTGATATGTTTCAGTACTGGTTTGGCTGTCTGCTTGTGGATGGGTGTCTTAAGGTAAGTATATACTTTTTTTGTAAAGACACTCTCAGCTATGGCTTAGGCACTTACCTTAAAGTTTTGTTGGTATATAGTATTATATTTCAATGCCTTGGGACAGACGTTTTTTACATAGACATATATAAGCAATCCAGATAAGTGTTTAGGAGTATTTCTTAAGGGGCCCACTTTTTTGCACTTACCTTATTTTTATAAGTTTCTTTGAAACATGAGCGTGACTGCGCACATTAGTGCTTTTTTTATGATACCGGACGTTGCATCATCATTCCGCACATTTTTTCACGCCAAATATTTTGCGCCATTTCTCTGCGTTTAAAAGTCTGCCCCTTACTTCATACTGCACCCAAAAGAAATGTTAGGGCTATAGGCATTGTTTGTTTTTAGTAGATTTTTAAGATTTATTTGATATACTGACACAATGTTTTTTTATATATTTAACTTATCTGCTTGCTGGCTATCTTAAGGTTTGTTTAACATTCCTCAAAGGCTTGTCTTTTTTGAAGTTTATGTTAACTTATTATTTTTGCAAAACCTCATTTTATTTTTATTTTTTGCAATCATGTCTCAGTCTGATCCTGTCCCAGAGGTTACCATACAAACTGAGCTGCCTGAACCCGGTTCTACCAAAGCTAAGTGTGTTTGTTGTAAAAAAGCTGATCTGAATTCTTCAGCTCAATTATGTTGCTCTTGTTTTAAAAATGTATTACATTCTGATGTTTCTATGACTACTAAAACATCCACTGTAGTTCCATCTCAGTATAATGTTAAAGGCATTCGTGCATAAATTAAAGATTTTATTGCTGCAGTCATAGAGAAGGCTATGACGGCTATACCACCTTCAAATAAACGTAAAGGATTTTACAAAGTTTTCCTAAATCTAGTGAATTTTGTTCTGACCGACAGCATACTGATGTATATTCTACTGATGGGGTTTCCTCTGATTCAGAAGATCATACATCAGAGACAGAAATTGAATTGACAAATATTTTTTATTTAATATTTAACATATTCGCTCTCTTTAAAGGAAGTATTATTTACTTTGGGTATTGAGGAGCCTAAACCTCCTGATGATAAATCTGGTAATCATTTAAATTCTGTATTTAAGACTACTGGTATTACTCCTGAAGTTTTTCCTATTCCAGACGCCATATCTAATGTGATTGCAAAAGAATGGTTTAAACCTGGTACATCTCTTAACCCTTCTTCTAGGTTTAAAAAATTGTATCCTTTGCCTGTTGCTAATTTGGAACTATGGGAAACAGTCCCTATGGTTGATGGGGCTATTTCCTCTCTTGCTAAACGTACTAACATTCCTATGGAAGACAGCACTTCTTTTAAAAACCCTTTAGATAAGAAGCTTGAATCTTATCTTAGAAGGGCATATTTACATACTGGCTATATTCTTAGACCAGTTTTATCTATGGTTGATGTTGCTGCAGCTTCTACCTTTTGGTTACACAGTTTAGCTCAGCAGTTGTCTTCAGACCCTGAATAATAAATCAGCCCCATATTATAAATATGGGGCCAATTTATTAAGTAGTGGATGCTGCTTATTCCACGTGAGCCTCCCTGCTCGCCAGAAACAGGATTTAAGAAGCAGTGGTCTTAAGACTGCTGCTCCTTAACTCATCCGCCACATCCTGCAGGAGCGGCATTGCACAAGCATTTCACCATTTCTCCTTTATGGCTTACATCTTGGAATGCAGACATGGTGTCTAAAACAAGATTACTGTCTCTCTCTTTTCAAGGTAAAAACCTTTTTGGTTCTCAATTGGATTCTTAAATCCTCACTATTACTGGGGGAAAGGGAGTCTTTTTTCCCAAGACAAGAAATCTAGGGAAAAATTTAAAGCTACCAATCATTTTTGTTCCTTTTGTCAGAATAGAGAACAGAAAGCTGCTCCCTCCCCTAAAGCCCCTGACTCTTATTGGAGACCATCTCCAAATTGGAATAAATCCAAGCCATATAAGAAACCAAATCCGGCCCCTAAGCCTGCATGAAGGTGCTGCCCCCAATCCGGTTCTTCTGGGTGGGGGGCAGACTAAAGCTATTTCCAAAAATTTGGGCAGTCTCTGTCCAAAATCAGTGGATTCAGAAAATAATTTTACAGGGGTATCGAATTGGATTCAAAATAAAACCTCCCGGGCTAGTCAAAGATTAAAAACCAAATGTTTAATTTTTGCAAACAAACCAGATAGATTTCTTGCAAATAAACTTAGGGACAAAATTAGAAACATATCAATACCGACCTTACGTACGGTTAGCGGAGAATTGACCTTGCACCCGGTGGAGATAGTAAATATATTCTCTGATTTCTATAGCGCCCATACAACACAAACTAGTAATCTCTTAAAAGAGTTTCTGACTGAAGTTAAGCTACCAGAAATCTCGAAAGAAGATTTAGAATCCTTAAATGCCCCAGTAACCACACCAGAAGTCTTGGTGGTCATTAAAGAATTGAAATAGGGTAAAGCAGCGGGGCCAGATGGAATCCCTGGAGAGTACTACAAACTTTTTAAGACAACCCTAGCACCACATTTAGCTAAATTTTGTAACTGTATTCTCCAGGGCAATACTATACCTGCTGAACTTCTCCATGCAAAAATAATAGTAATCCCCAAACCAGGTAAAGATAAAACGACGTGTAAAAACTATCGCCCAATTTCACTAATTAACCAAGATATTAAAATATTTACTAAAATACTGGCAAACGGATTAAAACACATATTACCTAAACTAATCCAACCAGATCAAGTAGGATTTGTGAAAAATAGAGAAGTGCCTGATAACATTAGGCGTATGGTTTCCTTAATAGATTATTTAGATACGACAGGGACGCCTTCTCTGCTGCTTTCTTTAGACACAGAAAAGGCATTTGATAGGGTGGACTGGAAGTACATGTGGGCGGTGCTGGAGGGAATGGGTTTCAAAGGCTCTTTAATGACTGCACTTCAAAACATACAGTATATTCTCACCCATCAGCTTGGGTGAGAGCGATGGGCCATCAATCTAGGGGTTTCCCCATTTTGAATGGCACCAGACAAGGATGCCCGCTTTCACCATTGCTATTTGCCATTTGTATTGAACTATTAGCATTACAGATTAGACAATCCCCAGATATTACAGGAATATGGATCAGAAGAGAGGAGTATAAGATAGCTCTTTTCGCTGATGACGTGTTACTCTCATTAACCAAACCACTAATAGCGCTACCTAATTTATATACCATTCTAATACAATTCTCATCTATATCAGGTTATAAAGTCAATATTGACAAATGTGAAGCTATGGCTATTAGACTCCCAAACCATACCAAAAAACGTTTAGAACTTAATTTTGACTTTACTTGGGTCACAAAACATATAACGTACCTGGGGATTAAATTAACCAAACATTCCTAAGATCTTTATAAAGCTAATTATAACCCACTTTTGGAAAACATTAGACAGCATTTGCTAAAATGGGGCCAATATCGATTCTCTTGGTACGGACGTATATTAACAATTAAGATGATGGTGCTTCCCAAGATTCTTTATTTATTTAGAGCTCTACCAATAAAGATCCCCTTCAGAGATCTGAAAGAAGATCAATCTATGATTAATACATTTTTAAGAAACAACAAAAAAGCAAGAATATCACAGAACATACTCACTAAACATAGACGATTGGGAGGCCTGGGAATACCCAATCTAAAACACTATTATCAGGCTGCTAGACTGGCACAGACGGTTCTAGTAACCAATAAGGAGGAAAGGATAAGATGGGTTAAGATGGAAACAGATATCAATGTTCTCACTACCCCAGAAATGGTAATCTTGGGTAATCACAGGGGAACTACTAAAATACATACAACATCCCCAGTAACGACACACATGTGCACACAATGGGCTAAAGTAACGAAAACCTTGTCTCTTCTTCCCGCTAATTCCCTCCATACGCAACTAAATTGTGTAATAACAGTTATTCCACCCTCTGTATTAGCTAAATGGGAGAATAAAGGCCTGTACCGGATAGCAGACATACTAGAAAAAGGGAAAATCATGCCATATACCAAGCTACAAGAAAAAATGAACCCACTTAAATTATACTGGTACCAATATTTACAATTATCATCCAACACACGCACATTCTTGTCAAAGTCAATAGATGGGACTTCAACACAATTAAAAAAAATTTGTAGACTAGGCAAGAGGCCAAAAAAAGCAATATCACAACTCTATTTAATTATTCAAAGGGCAAATAGAATTGATCCATCATTGTATAATAAATGGGAATTGGACTTAGAAATGGAAATAAATGGAGAGGAGTGGAACCAATTATTATATAACTCATGTAGGGGACTCTTAAGTGCTAACATGATCGAAAATTGCTACAAAACTATATCAAAATGGTACCTAACACCGGTTATTACATCACATACAGTAATCAATGGCTCCAGCCTTTGCTATAGAGGTTGTGGAGCAGTAGGTATATATAAACATATGTGGTGGGACTGTCCCCACTCTAGGGAGGTTTGGGAAGATCTCTCTAGCCTTCTTAGCTCCATCTTAGAGGAACCAATATGACTGATACTACCTCAGGCACTACTTCATGAATATAACAAGAAATTTAATAAACATATAAATCAATTTATAAGAATAGCTTGTACAGCAGCGAGAATATGTATCACGCGTCACTGGAAAGTAGGATCGCCCACAAAAGAAGAGATTGTTAATAAGATCAGATACTTTTATAACATGTATGAACAAGCAGCTCACATACAGGACACACAGGCAACTTTTCAAAAAACATGGTTTTATTGGATAATGTACAAGACAAACGAGTGACGGTGGAACATTGGGATCTAGAGTTGAGGGGGGGAAAGGGGAAGCTTGTTTGACAGTGACAGAGATAAGGAAGAGGATCTGGTGGTCTGGCAGAAGAACCCTAAAGACAAAAGAAACAATAAGATAAGCATCTATCTTAATCTTATCTATTTCTTACCCACCTTTTATTCAAATTTTCTTTTTTTTCCCCTCTTACTCTATTTCTTTCTCACTATTTCATTTTTTCTTATTAAATTTGGAGAGGAATCTGAACACAGTGAAATTATTCTTCAGATTTTTGGTCAGGTAATGTTGTGTTACAATGTTTGTATAGGAGACTATGAATAATTAGTATAGAATTTGTACATGACATACCTGTGTAATTATTGATTCAGTGTAATCATATTCTTCCTTAAAAAAAAAAATGTAAACAAAATAAGACCTCCCATCAGAAGATTCTTTCTTACCCATGTTCCAAAAAACACAGTAAAAGCTCAAGCATTTCTGAAATGTGTTTCAGATCTAGAACTTTTGGGGGCAATTTTCCCAGTTCCTCTTCAGCAACAGAGGTTTGATTTTTATTCAAATCTCTTCATTGTTGAAGGAAATTTTGTTCAGACCAATTCTAGATCTAAAAACTTTAAATTGATTTGTAAGAGTTCCAACTTTCAATATGGTGACTATAAGGACTTTTCTGCCTTTTGTTCAGAAAGGTCAATTTATGTTCACAATAGACTTACAGGATGCATATCTTCACATCCCAATCCATCCAGATCATTATCGATTTCTGAGATTCTCATTTCTAGAAAAGCATTACCAATTTGTGTCTCTTCCATTCGGCCTTGCAACAGCTCCGAGAATATTCTCAAAGTTTCTTGGTGCCCTTTAATCTGTAATCAGAAAGCAGGGGTATGCAGTGTTTCCTTATTTGGACAATATCTTGGTACTAGCTCAGTCTTTTCATTTAGCAGAATCTCACATGACACAGCTATTGTCGTTTCTTTGAAGAAATGGTTGGAGGACCAATTTACCAAAATGTTTTTGGATTCCTCAGACAAAGGTCACCTTTTTAGGTTTCCAGATAGGGCTAGAGTTATGGACACTGAATCTAACAGAAAAGAGACATTTGAGATTGGTTTTAGCATGTCTGAACCTTCCGTCTCTATCATTCCCTTCAGTGGCTATGTGCATGGAAGTTTTAGGTCTCATAATTGCAGCATAGAACACAATCCTCTTTGCTCGTTTTCACATTAGACCTCTTCAACTTTGCATGTTGCACCAATGTACCCCCATCCAGCTCACTTAAGCTGCATGATGACGTCCCCAGCATATCTGGATTCTTATGGCAATGCCAGGCTACTTGGCGACGAGGGATGCCAACAAAGTTTAAACTTTCATGATTCAGATAGAGTGTACACTATTTTTAACTCCTTAAGTGCAGATGATCATGTGATTGTCATCCTCACAATGTATTTAGTGGAGATGCTGACAACATGTAATCTTCTGCAATTAAGGGGTTACAAATTTGTACACTATCTGGCTCATGAAAGTTGAATTTTGACTTTTATATCCCTTTAAGTGAATAACAGCAGAACTCTACATGTTGTTTAATCTTTTTTTAACATATGAGAAGCAACATTTACCAATATCACTTATAACTTATTTTTAGTAGGTCTAACATTTTTAGTTTAGGTTATTCCATAAAACCAACTTCTCACTCTTGAGAAATGTAAGGATTCCTTAAAAAAGAGCTCAGGGGTATAACCCTGCACAATGCTTATTATATAAATATAGATTTAAAGCCAAAATATCAAAATATATTTTTCAAAGCTTTTCTTTCTTTTTCTCTTTATATATACACTTTGAATTAATTTTAACTGAATATTGTGAACATTTGAACATTTAGCAATGCTGGAATCATTTTGTTTCACAAGCATTTAAACCATATGACATAATAGCCTCTGTAATGAATCATAATAAGGTGAAATATATTGTTTATCAACAAGTGGATGGAAATTAACCAATAGGAAAACTGAGTGCATAATTAAAAAATGATCCAAAAATGTTTTGTAAACTTTTCTTTAACTTCATATAAATGGGAATAAGATCAAAGTTTGAAAAGACTGAACTTTATACTATTTTTCAGAAATGTGCTTTCCATGTGGGTATACCAGAATTGCTCAGCAAGTAATTCTGGGGAAAGGGGAGGAAGTACTAACGATCAAAGCAATTTTGCCATTTCTCTTTTATTTCTAAATTCGTGTCACTAGACAAAGAGAAAAATAGTCAAGCTCAAAGCATTTTTATAACAGTAAAAATTGGTCTTTCATCTGCCTCTTTGATTAATATCTTTGGCCCCATCTTCAAGTCAGCAATCAATATCCATTTCCTAGTACATTTTATCAGACATATTTTATAGAAAATTGGAGCTTGTCTGCTCACAATTTTTCTTGTTAAAATGTTTTCGGATTGTACCCAAAGAATGAGCTTTGCTGCACCAATACATTTCTAATTTATTAATTTGTAACAATAAGTTGAACAGGTTAAATTAAGTTTATTTGTTTAAACAAAAGAAAAAGAAAGTAACCAAACCAAACTTTTCCATTTGAGATCTTAGATTTTAAGATAATGTAGGAAATTGAGTCATCTGATATTAAGCTCCTATGTGCTGCAGATATTGACTGCGTGACTGCGTGACACTACGGGTCAAATCTTAAAGCCATGGTCAATTCTATCAGCAAATATGTGGCTTGTGGCTATATAGTGACAAGGAAACAAACCCAAAACACTTAGCAAATGCTTTAGTTTTAATTTTAACAGGCTGATTACGTAGATGAGAGGATTTATAATATCACACTATGTTTTAGGGCAGTTCTCACATCATCCAAAGAATGTGCTCAGTGCTTACCAGATAATTGCAACTATGATTACATTAAATCAAGTATACTATGTTAAATTCACTTTTAACAATGCTTGTATTTATGCAACCTGTGGAAATTTGAAGGAAACTGCTGACATGGTTTCTAAGTTTTAAATAAATATTTTAGAAAATACATGTTTTTAATAGTAACATCGTATATTCAATCATTTTTTTTTTAATTAATTCTAAGCTGTAGGCAGAATGGGTGATTTTAAATCCAAAATTAGTTTACTAACCAGGAAGACATTTAGCTTGAAAATGTACATTTACACATTCTAAAAACACCATTTTACACTTCCATCATTTTATTATTATTTGTATAGTTATTAACTATCGGCTAGTTTTGCGTTATGAGGGGTGCGGTACTAACTCGCACGTTATTGTCACCGCTCACTTACCTACAGCGCTGGTATTACAGGTTTTTATAAACCCGGCGTTAAAAGGCAAGAAGTGAGCGTAGAGCAAAATTGAGCTCCATACCGCACTCCAATACCATCGCTGCTTAAGTCAGTGGTGAGCTGGTTGTACATGCTCGTGCACGATTTCCCCATAGACATCAATGGGGAGAGCCGGCTGAAAAAAAGCCTATCACCTGTAAAAAGCAGCGTAAAGCTTCGTAACGCAGCCCCATTGATTCCTATGGGGAAAGAAAATGTATGTTTACACCTAACACCCTAACATGAACCCAGAATCTAAACACCCCTAATCTTACACTTATTAACCTCTAATCTGCCGCTCCCAACATCGTCGACACCTACATTATATTTATTAACCCCTAATCTGCTGCTCCGGACATCGCCGACACCTACATTATACTTATTAACCCCTAATCTGCTGCCCCCAACATCACCAACACCTACATTATATTTATTAACACCTAATCTGCTGCCCACAACATCGCCAACACCTACATTATATTTTTTAACCCTAATCTGCCGCCCCCAATGTCGCCGCAACTTACCTACACTTATTAACCCCTAATCTGCCGACTCTAACATTGCCTCCACTATAATAAACATATTAACCCCTAAACCGCCGCACTTCCGCCTCGCAAACACTAGTTAAATATTATTAACCCCTAATCTGCCGTCCCTAACGTCGCCGCCACAATATTAAATTTATTAACCCCTAAACCTAAGTCTAACCCTAACACCCCCTAACTTAAATATAATTAAAATAAATCTAAATAAAACCTACAATTAATAACTGAATAATTCCTATTTAAAACTAAATACTTATCTGTAAAATAAACCCTAAGATAGCTACAATATAACTGATAGTTACATTGTATCTAGCTTAGGTTTAATTTTTATTTCACAGGCAAGTTTGTATTTATTTTAACTAGGTAGAATAGTTATTAAATAGTTATTAACTATTTAATAACTACCTAGCTAAAATAAATACAAATTTACCTGTAAAATAAAACCTAACCTGTCTTACACTAACACCTAACCTTACACTACAATTAAATAAATTACCTACATTAAATACAATTAACTAAATTAAATACAATTACCTAAATTACTAAAAAAAGAAACACTAAATTACACAAAATAAAAAACAAATTACAAGATATTTAAACAATTACACCTAATCTAATAGCCCAATTAAAATAAAAAAGCCCCCCCAAAATAAAAAAAACCCTAGCCTAAACTAAACTACCAATAGCCCTTAAAAGGGCCTTTTGCGGGGCATTGCCCCAAAGAAATCAGCTCTTACCTGTAAAAAAAAATACAAACAACCCCCTCAACAGTAAAAACCCACCACGAACACAACCAAACCCCCAAATAAAACCCTAACTAAAAACACCTAAGCTCCCCATTGCCCTGAAAAGGGCATTTAGCTCTATTGCGGCCCAAACCCTAACCTAAAAATAAAACCCACCAAATAAACCCTTAAAAAAACACTAACCCCTGAAGATCCACTTACAGTTTTGAAGAGCCGACATCCATCCTCAACGAAGCCGGGAGAAGTCCTTAACGAAGCAGGGAGAAGTCTTCATCCAAGCCGGGAGAAGTGGTCCTCCAGACGGGCAGAAGTCTTCATCCAGGGCAAATTTCAGGGCAATGGGGAGCTTAGGATTTTTTAGTTAAGGTTTTTTTTTGGGTTGGTTGTTTGTATTTTTTTTTTCAGGTAAAAGAGCTGATTTCTTAACTATTTACTAACTATTCTACCTAGTTAAAATGAATACAAACTTGCCTGTAAAATAAAAATAAACCCTAAGCTAGATATAATGTAACTATTAGTAGCTAGCTTAGGGTTTATTTTATAGGTAAGTATTTAGTTTTTAAATAGGAATTATTTAGTTATTAATAGTAGGTTTGATTTAGATTTAATTTAATTATATTTAAGTTAGGGGGTGTTAGGGTTAGGGTTAGACTTAAGTTTAGGGGTTAATAAATTTAGTATAGTGGTGGCGACGTTGGGGACGGCAGATTAGGGGTTAATAACTGTAATGTAGGTTGCGGCGATGTTAGGGGCGGCAGATTAGGGGCTAATAATATTTAACTAGTGTTAGCAAGGCGGGAGTGCGGCGGTTTAGGGGTTAATATGTTTATTATAGTGGCGGCGATGTCCAGAGCGGCAGATTAGGGGTTAAAATTGTATTTTAGTTGTCAGCCGTATTTAGTCAGTTCAGGATTTAACCCAACTGCTAGCGTGGATATTAAAACACACGCTAGCACACTGAGAAATATCCAGGACGTGACCCACTCAGGAAACTAAATAAGCAGGGTATAAGAACTTCCCAAAAGAATAGTAATTCAAAATATCTTCTTGAGGATAGAATTGATTTACAGGAGATAGCGTTCCTTTCTCAGGAAAATAGAAACAAACAAAGCTTATGTCCCTTTAAGCAGGTTGACAGTGGATAAATGAATATGTTTCTTTCTTGCAGGTTTGCAACAAACTAAGAATGTCCCTTTAAGCAGGTTGTTAGCAAACAAATAATAATGTCCTTTTAGCAGAATTAAAGCAAACAAAAATAAAGTCCCTTTAAGCAGGTGTCCGCAAACAAATGTTAATGTCCTTTTAAGCAGGATAGTCAGCAAAGAAATGATAATGTCCTTATTAGCAGGATTAAAGCAAACAAAGATAAAGTCCCTTTAAGCAGGTGTCCGCAAACAAATGATAATGTCCTTTTAAGCAAGATTGTAAGCAAACAAATGATAATGTCCTTTTAAGCAAGATTGTAAGCAAACAAATGATAATGTCCTTATTAGCAGGATTAAAGCAAACAAAGATAATGTCTCTTTAAGCAGGTGTCCGCAAACAAATGTTAATGTCCTTTAAAGCAGGATTGTCAGCAAACAAATGATAATGTCCTTATTAGCAGGATTAAAGCAAACAGAGATAATGTCCCTTTAAGCAGGTGTCCGCAAACAAATGATAATGTTCTTTAGGCAGGTTAGCAGGCAAACAAGATTTGGAAGCAAGAGGTATTGGCAAAACAATGTCATGAAGGATAGGGTCAGATTTCACAAGATTGTACTCACATAGACAGGGACCGGCAGAAGAGAACAAACGGGCACCGAGTAAATCTCCCGCCGAGATTTAAAGGCAGAGAGAGGCCGCCACGTCATAGGGGTTGTCAGAGAATGCGTCACGTTGCCTAGCAACGTGACGTAGGAACCCAGAAGAGATCCGGGAGCCGCGGCGACACGGCGATGAACGGCGAATTCATGACATCACCCCCCCCTCAAGGACCCCTCCGGGGGACAGGACCAGGCCTAGTAGGGTGAAACTTGTGAAAGGCCTTAATTAAGGCAGGGGCACGCACCTGCCGGGCAGGTTCCCAGGTTCGTTCTGTAACAGGATAACCTTTCCAATGAATGAGATAATACAGTTTCTTACCACGAAGTTTGGAATCCAGGATGTGACTGACCTCAAATTCAGGTTGGCCATGAATCAAAAGAGGTGGGGGTTTGAGCAGAGGTTTAGAATACCTATTAGATAATACAGGTTTCAAAAGAGATACGTGGAATACCGGATGGGCTTTGAGGGTCTTGGGCAGAGCAATTCGGTAAGCAGTAGGACATACTTGACCCAGTATTCGGAAAGGACCCACATATCGTGGTCCCAATTTGGTGGAAGGCTGCTTGAGGCGAAGATGACGTGAAGAAACCCAAACCTTATCGCCAGGCCGATATTTGGGAGCCCTCCGTCGCCGAAGATCAGAATAGAACTTATAACGTTCAGAAGCCTTGGAAAGAAGAAGGCGTATCTTCTTCCAATGACGAGTTAACCTCCTGGCGGATAGATCAGAAGCAGGATTTTCAGTGGAAGAAGTGTGTAGAGGAAACGTTCTGGGTTGAAATCCATAGGCTGCATGAAAAGGAGAGGTCTGAAGAGAGGAGTTGTAACGTGTGTTATGAGCCAATTCTGCTAGTGGAAGGTAACCAGTCCAATTAGAATGATGATGATCCACATAATGCCTCAAATAAGTTTCAAGGCACTGGTTAACCCTTTCGGTTTGGCCACTAGACTCCGGATGATGTGAAGTAGACAAAGAGATAATTGTTCCAAAGTGTTTACAGAGTGATCTCCAAAACCGAGAAACAAATTGTACTCCTCTATCCGAAACGATGTTCAGAGGGAAGCCATGTAATCTCACAATGTGTAAGAGAAAAAGTTCGGAAAGTCTTTTGGCAGATGGTAAACCAGGTAAAGGAATGAAGTGAGCTGTCTTAGTGAACCTGTCAACAACCACCCAAATAGTGTTGTTTCCAGCTGAAAGAGGAAGATCGGTAATAAAATCCATGGATAAATGGGTCCAAGGCTGATGAGGAATGGGTAACGGTTGAAGCAAACCGGAGGGAAGTTGACGAGGAGTCTTATTGCTGGCACACTGTGTACATACTGAGACATAATCTGTAACATCTTGAGACAGAGTAGGCCACCAGACATGTTGCTTGAGCCTTCGAGCGGTGTTACTGATGCCAGGATGTCCAGAGAGAGGACTGTCGTGAGCCCAATATATAATCTTGGAACGAAGACGTTTAGGAACAAAGAGTAGGCCATCAGGAGGTTTGCAAGACAAAGGAAGATCCTTTTGAGCAGATTGTAAGTCATGTAACCACGAGGTTGATAACTGGGCTAAGACTTTATGAGGTTGAAGTATGGTACCAGATTCAGGAGTTGAAGTATCTTGAAATTGTCTGGAAAGGGCGTCAGCCTTGATGTTCTTAGAACCGGGAATATAAGACAGATTGTAATGAAAACGTGAGAAGAACAAAGACCAACGTGCTTGTCTGGAGTTCAGTCGTTTGGCCGTTTGAAGATAGAGAAGGTTTTTATGATCTGTGAGTATAGTAAACGGCAAAGAAGTGCCTTCCAACCAATGCCTCCATTCATCCAGTGCCATTTTAATAGCAAGTAACTCCTTATTACCTACATCATAATTTAATTCAGAAGGAGAAAATTTCTTGGAGAAGAATCCCACAGGGTGGATCTTTCCTGTGTCAGGTATACGTTGGGAAAGAACAGCCCCAGCAGCAACTGAAGAAGCATCCACTTCAAGAATAAATTGAAAATCCGGATTTGGGTGACGCAGGATAGGTGCAGAAGAGAAAGCTTTTTTGAGAGAATCAAAAGCTTCAACAGCTTCAGGAGGCCAATCTTTACAGTTTTGTCCTTTCCTGGTGAGAGACGAAAGAGGTGACGTTATAGTAGTAAAACCTTTGATGAATTTCCTGTAATAACTGGCAAATCCCAGGAAACGTTGCAGAGCTTTAAGAGAATCAGGTTTAGGCCACTCCAAAATGGCAGAGAGTTTAGTTGGATCCATTTCAAATCCTGATTTAGAGATTACATATCCCAAAAAGGGAATGGACCTTTGATGAAAAGAACATTTCTCCAGTTTAGCAAATAGATGGTTATCTCTTAAACGTTGAAGTACTTTCCTGATGTGATGTATATGATCTTGGTAGTTTTGAGAAAAAATTAATATATCGTCAAGGTAAATGATAACAAAAATATTCAAGAAATCCCGAAAAATCTCATTCACGAAGTGTTGAAAAACAGCAGGGGCATTACACAGCCCAAACGGCATGACAAGATACTCATAATGCCCAAATCGAGTGTTAAAGGCTGTCTTCCACTCATCACCCTTGCGCATACGGATAAGGTTGTATGCTCCACGGAGATCGAGCTTGGTAAAAATGGTGGAACCTTGAAGATATGTGAATAATTCAGGTATTAGGGGTAAAGGATAACTGTTCTTGATGGTAATTTGATTTAACCCTCTGTAATCGATACAAGGTCGCAGTCCGCCATCCTTCTTTCCCACAAAGAAGAACCCAGCCCCTACAGGAGAAGAGGAGGGTCGAATGAATCCTCTGGCCAAATTATCTTTGATATATTCTTCCAAGGCTATATTTTCAGGCCTAGAAAGTGGGTAAGTTTTGCCTCGAGGATAAGGAGCTCCAGGAAGAAGATCAATAGGGCAATCAAATGAACGATGAGGAGGAAGACGTTCTGCTTCTTTTTTAGAAAAGACATCGACAAAATCTTGATACTGCGTAGGTAGAGGACCAGAAGTGTCGGTAGTAAGAGCAATAGTGAGTGGTATTTTAGTAAGTGGTTGAAGACAGTTAGTATGGCAAGATAATCCCCAGGAGGTGAGTTCACCATGGGTCCAAGAAAAGGTAGGATTATGTAACTGAAGCCAAGGAAGACCCAGGATTATGGGAAATTGAGGAGTAGTAATCACATCAAAACATATTCTCTCACAATGAAGTACTCCGACAGAAAAAAGTATGGGTATAGTAGTAAACTGGATGAGTCCGGAACCCAAAGGATCTCCACTAACAGTAGAGACGGAAACTGAAAACTTCTTTCTTAGTAAGGGAATAGTGTGAGTAGACACAAAAGTGGAGTCAATGAACACTCCTCCAGCACCAGAATCAATAAGAGCTTGGGTATGAATCTTGTTATCACCCAATTGAAGGGTTACAGGAACAAAGAGTTTATTATAGAGGGAATGAACTTGTTTTTGGCTTAACTTAGTTCCCTGGACAGAAGTTAAGCCCTGGCTTTTACTGGCCTGGTAGGACAATCCCTTAATAAATGCCCTTTAAGGCCACAGTATAGACACAGGCCAAGAGAACGTCTTCTCAAACGCTCAGTTTCTGTTAATTTTATGGTTCCTACTTCCATAGGTTCAGCTTGATCAGGAGAAGGAGAGGCAGTCGTTACCGGGTTAGAAAAACGAGGAGCCAGACGAAAAGGAGTTCGAGTTGAGGACCTCTGATTTCTTTCTCTTTCTTGTTGGCGTTCACGATATCTAGAATCAAGACTGATGCAAAGATTTATTAAGGCTTCTAGGGATTCTGGAAGTTCCCGATACACCAATTCATCTTTGAGACGTTCTGAAAGTCCTTTGCGAAAAGCTGCTCTAAGAGCTCCCTGATTCCAATTAGTTTCAGATGCAAGAGTGCGGAACTCAATGGCATATTGAGACACTGATTGACCACCCTGACGTAGGTCTAATAGAGAAGCTTCAGCAGCGGAAGTCCTTCCAGGTTTGTCAAACACGTTAGAAAAAACAGAAAGAAAAGCATCCACATCCTGAAGTATAAGATCATCTTTTTCTAACAGAGGTGATACCCAGGCCAAAGCTCTTCCTTTCATTAAGGAAATAAGGAATGTAATCCGAGATGAGGGAGTAGCAAAAAGGGTAGGACTGTTACGAAAGTGAAGTCGACATTGATTCAAAAAACCCCTACAATCTTCAGGATTCCCATCATATTTATCTGGAAGAGGAATCCTAGGACTCAAATGTCCTTGTGATTGGTTGTTGGGAATAGGAGGAGGAGATGCCTCAATGTTAGGATTGGGAGGGATAGGAGCAACCAAGCTCTGTAATAATGTAGTGATTTGATCCAGCTTAGTATCCAAGGATTGCAAGTGGGTAGCATGAGATCCCAGTAAGTGTCCATGGTGAGTCACGGCCATGGATAATTCAGTGGGGTCCATTTATGGCCCGTTTGTAATGTCAGCCGTATTTAGTCAGTTCAGGATTTAACCCAACTGCTAGCGTGGATATTAAAACACACGCTAGCACACTGAGAAATATCCAGGACGTGACCCACTCAGGAAACTAAATAAGCAGGGTATAAGAACTTCCCAAAAGAATAGTAATTCAAAATATCTTCTTGAGGATAGAATTGATTTAAAGGAGATAGCGTTCCTTTCTCAGGAAAATAGAAACAAACAAAGCTTATGTCCCTTTAAGCAGGTTGACAGTGGATAAATGAATATGTTTCTTTCTTGCAGGTTTGCAACAAACTAAGAATGTCCCTTTAAGCAGGTTGTTAGCAAACAAATAATAATGTCCTTTTAGCAGAATTAAAGCAAACAAAAATAAAGTCCCTTTAAGCAGGTGTCCGCAAACAAATGTTAATGTCCTTTTAAGCAGGATAGTCAGCAAAGAAATGATAATGTCCTTATTAGCAGGATTAAAGCAAACAAAGATAAAGTCCCTTTAAGCAGGTGTCCGCAAACAAATGATAATGTCCTTTTAAGCAAGATTGTAAGCAAACAAATGATAATGTCCTTTTAAGCAAGATTGTAAGCAAACAAATGATAATGTCCTTATTAGCAGGATTAAAGCAAACAAAGATAATGTCTCTTTAAGCAGGTGTCCGCAAACAAATGTTAATGTCCTTTAAAGCAGGATTGTCAGCAAACAAATGATAATGTCCTTATTAGCAGGATTAAAGCAAACAGAGATAATGTCCCTTTAAGCAGGTGTCCGCAAACAAATGATAATGTTCTTTAGGCAGGTTAGCAGGCAAACAAGATTTGGAAGCAAGAGGTATTGGCAAAACAATGTCATGAAGGATAGGGTCAGATTTCACAAGATTGTACTCACATAGACAGGGACCGGCAGAAGAGAACAAACGGGCACCGAGTAAATCTCCCGCCGAGATTTAAAGGCAGAGAGAGGCCGCCACGTCATAGGGGTTGTCAGAGAATGCGTCACGTTGCCTAGCAACGTGACGTAGGAACCCAGAAGAGATCCGGGAGCCGCGGCGACACGGCGATGAACGGCGAATTCATGACATTAGTGTTTGCGATGCGGGAGGCCTCGGTTTAGGGGTTAATATATAGTTTGTATATATGGGTGTTAGTGTACTTTTTAGCACTTAAGTTATGAGTTTTATGCTACAGCTTTGTAGTGTAAAACTCATAACTACTGACTTTAGAATGCGTTACGAATCTTGCGGGATAGGCTGTACTGCTCACTTTTTGGCCTAAAAAAAAAAGCTTGTAATACCGGCGCAATGGAAGTCCCATTGAAAATAGACTATACGCAAATTGCGTAAGTTGATTTGCGGTAAGGACAAAAAAGTGTGCGGGACAGCTGTACCTACAAGACTCGTAATAGCAGCGGTAGTAAAAAAGCAGCGTTATGAGGCTTAACGCTGCTTTTTTACACATAACGCTAAACTTGTAATCTAGCCGTTTATTTGTAATTTGCCAAATGTTCCCACAGCACCATACTGGGGTTAAGTAATAATACAGATTAGACAGATATCAGACTGAGATAGAAAAATTAGTAGGCTCTACTACACCCTGAGAGTTTATAGTCTATATAATTACTTCATAGAACATATAAAATACCAGGCTGTGGTCAATAAAAAATAGTGATCATGGCAAGTAATATATACTGTCATCAACAAATTCCTTGCACCACAAAATTCAAATAGGGAATTACTCAGCATTTTATATGTTGGTGTGCTTGAAGAGTACGTGATGGGCTCCATGTACTTAGCTACGGGTGTAAATGGGGGCACATTGCACAAGAAAGTCCTTATACAATAGTACATCCACGCTTGGACCAGGGCTCTTGGGGCAAAATTCCAAAATGTGCCCCCTCCCCACCCAAAAAAAAACTCTGATGTATTTCAGTCAAGGCCATAGCACACTATATTTTTCTTTGTAAAATGTCACACTGCACATGATAAACCATAGACTGAACAGCAACCAACATTTATATGAGGGGCTGCAAATCCTAGTGAACTAATATGAGGGCTTATGTGGGAATGAAGCTGATATTGGGTCAGAAGTGCCAGGGATCCCATATGAGCATGTGGCTGAGAGGAGCTGCATGGTTAGGAGGTCTGGTCAGAGGATATATGTGAATATATAGCTTGCAGGTGATCTTCAGGGCCATAGGGTAGCATTTGAGTTCTTATGTGGGTAAGCAGCTGACACAAGGGGCTATAGAGTATAATTGGAGGTTTAGTGTCATTATCAAAGGTCTAATGTGCCTAATGAGGCCAAGGGTCTTGTATATTTAACTTAAATGTAAAAATCAATATATTTACATATTATTATAATATATTATTATATTATTATTTACATTTGACTATACAGCTGAGAATAAATAAGTTCAACATGTCCTAATGGGACATGATACTCAAACATTATAATATAAAATAACTATGCACAGTAAAATAACTTGGTGGTATACTTGCATTTTATTATTTTGCACCATTTCCTGTAATTTAATTTTCAGATTTGAGAATCTGAAGAGCACATAGGAGACTGCACTCTGTCACATATCTGTCTCTAATCAGCATTAGCAGGGGATTCAGATATGAAACCGTAAAACAATGATAGTTTTGCTAACATAATGACCATGGCAAGCTGTGTATATCCTACAGCAAGTCTTCTAAAAAAGCCAAGTGGGGGATGAAGTTTGAGTTTTGAAAAACGATTGCAGCAAACAAGATGGTGATGCATTTTGTGCACAGTCACCTACTATGTAAATGTATTTGAAGACAGCACAATTAAAACAAAAAAGTTGTCAATTTTTACTCAGACAATTTCTATAGGGAGAGACAATCCTGATAATTAAAAACTGGTATTAAATTAAAGAAGAATCATAATTTACTTTCTTTCACATAAATGAAGCATATGTCTCTTTATGTTTTACCTGTGAAGGAGATCTCACTTAAGATTTCACTCTTTTAAAACTAAAAAGTATAGTCAAATATAAATAGCTATTTATAAGTAGTGATGTCGCGAACCTAAAAATTTGGGTTTGCGAACAGCGAACGCGAACTTCGCCAAAAATTTGCGAACCGGCGAACCCCCATTGACTTCAATGGGCAGGTGAATTTTTAAACCCACTCTTTCTGGCCACAATAGTGATGGAAAAGTTGTTTCAAGGGGACTAACACCTGGACTGCGGCATGCCGGAGGGGGATCCATGGCAAAACTCCCATGGAAAATTACATAGTTGATGCAGAGTCTGGTTTTAAGCCACAAAGGGCATAAATCACCTAACATTCCTAAATTGTTTGGAATAACGTGCTTTAAAACATCAGGTATGATGTTGTATTGTTCAGGTAGTGTAAGGGTTACGCCGCTTCACAGTGACAGACCAAACTCCCCGTTTAAAGGGACAGTCTACACCAGAATTTTTATTGTTTTAAAAGATAGATAATCCCTTTATTACCCATTTCCCAGTTTTGCATAACTAACACATTTATAATAATATACTTTTAACCTCTGTGATTATCTTGTATCTAAGTCTCTGCAAACTTCCCCTTTTTTCAGTTCTTTTGACAGACTTGCAGTCTAGCCAATCAGTGCCTGCTCCCAGATAACTTCTCGTGCGCGAGCACAGTGTTATCTATATGAAATACGTGAACTAACACCCTCTAGTGGTTAAAAACTGTTAAAATGCAATCTGAATGAGGTGGGCTTCAAGGTCTAAGAAATTAGCATATGAACCTCCTAGGTTAAGCTTTCAACTAAGAATACCAAGAGAACAAAGCAAAATTGGTGATAAAAGTAAATTGGAAAAATTTTTAAAATTACATGCTCTATCTGAATCATGAAAGTTTATTTTGGCCTAGACTGTCCCTTTAACGCACCGCAAACAACCTCAAACAGTCCATTTGCACAACCGCAAACTCCCCATTTGCACAGGGTTGGATTCCAAGCTAGCCATGTCCCGTTCCTTGTCCTCACTGATGTCATTGAAGGTCTCTTCCTCCACCCAGCCACGTACAAAACCAAGGGTCCCCGAAAGGTGACAACATGCCCCCTGGGACGCCTGCTGTGTTTGGTCTTCCACCTCCTCAAAGCCACCTTCCTCCTCTGACTCCTCTTCTTCAGACTCCTCTCTCTGCATTATTATAAGGTGTGTTAAGTAGTACTATTCCTATCAGTTTAATCCCTGTTCCGTCCCCTATCAGGGGACGTGTATATGGCATGGATTTTAGGAACTGGGAGATGGAAAAAGATGCTTGGTCGGTCCTCCTACTTCAAATTTGGGGCACTGCGCATGCAATCTAATGTGCCACCAGATAGGAGTGGTGTGTTAAGTAGTACTATTCCTATCAGTTTAATCACTGTTATGTGCATTTTTTATTGGTTTGGTTTTTGAAGCCACAGTAAAAAATGTAAAAAGCACATATAAATAAAATTACAAAAACAGGAATACCTTGCAGGAGCGGCTAAAGCTGATAATTACAATAAAACCGAGATAATAACAGGTGATCAGTGTAAGTGGTACACCAGATTAAGAGTGTAAACTAGTGAAACAGAATTAGCCTAAGTACAACTATAACAAGTGCATCAAGAAAAAATAAATAAACAATAGTACAAACAATAATGTTCAAAAAATGGTGTGTCAAAAAAATAGAAAAATGCACTGCAGTGCAAAAAAGGTTCAAATAGTAAGTGAGTGCAAATGGATATAACAAATGCTAGCTACTAATCCCGTGAGGTAAAGATATAATTAAATAAAATACACAATATGCAATAACATAAAAAATATATAATCCAAAAAAGTGTTCCAAAAAGTTGATCAACAAATGTTAATGAAGAACAAAAATAAGTCAATCAAAACAAAAAAAATGGAAAAAATGGGTGATGAAAAACAAGGTGAAAGTGAGGAAATTGGTTCCTTCAATATTAGTTACTTTAACAGATCCAAATTCCTGAGTGTGGTAGCTGAAGTAGCTGATTGGATCCTAGCACCTGTCAGCTGCTCCTATGGTATCCTAAAAAGTGTCCCTGAAAAAAAGAAATTCACAACATAGTGTATCCAATATGAGAATGAAGTAGAGATTAAAATAATGCTTACCAATATGTCAACGCGTTTCTGCCCTCAAAAAAGGGCCTTTCTCAAGACTAAAATATTGGTAATGGCAGCTAGCCTTATATACAGTTTAGAGGTAGCCTATATGTTAGTTTAATTGATTAATTGTATTGTTTGGGCGCCAAATCCCTCCACTTCCTGTGTAACATCTAAAAGATTCCCCCATAAAGTGTAACATCACTTCCTATGTAACATCTAAAAAATTCCCCCATATGGCAAACCGGAAGTATATAAATCTTACCGGATTAATTTTATACATATCTAAATATATGTCATTCAAAAGGCATGTATATGGCCTTAGATTTATCCAGTTGTTTCTTTCTCAATTGCCGGTATGTTTGTTTTGGCTTACTGGTTTCAAGCCCAATATCGGAGCTACCCGGAAGTGAATTAACCGTTGACGTCACTTCCGGTCCGGCGATATTACATAAACAAGCTGCTAGCAACATTAGCATGCTGTACAATGCTAATATATGCAGCTGTCAGTTACGCCTCCCATCTAGTAAATTAAATCCTTAGAGAGCCCTGGGGATGAAAGTGTCAGAACAATGCCCACCAATGTGTCGCTCAAGGGGATAAGGTCAAGGCACTATTGGCCCCCAAACGTTATAACGATAAATAAAGGCTATATAATCACAAACAGTGAGATTTACAAAAAACTAACACATATTTTATGTCAGTGGGACAAAGGAAACAATAAAAACAATAAAGGCAAGTATTTTTGGAAATGAAAGAACGGTTTTGCTATCTATTTCTCTTAAGTCCAAAGGGAGTCAGATAATATTTTCTTTCTATAGCCATATTTTATATATCCATCATTACACTAGTAGATGGATTGAGTGATCTCAATTATTATAATATGTGTTAACATATTGTCAAAGTATATTTAAGATACACTAGTAGTGGATTAAGTGATCTTAAATATTATAATATGTATTAACATATTGTTAAAATATTTTGAGATATGTTTGACATTTCATAAAGAGAAGAGGAGTTGTATGTACTTTTATGGATCCTTCAATGTCATTGAGCCATGCTCAGATGGTAAGATCTCACATATTTATAAGAAATAAAGTTTTTTTTTTTGTTTTTTGTTTTTTATTTTTATTTATTTTAAAATAGATCAGAATCATAGTGAGAGGAGGAAGAAATTGACCTGTGATGAATTATTTGCAGAGGGCAAACTGCTTAGTTATTAAAAAAGTCCTAGAATGTATTTATATATATATATATATATATATATATATATATATATATATATATATATATATCGTTTGCTCCAAAAATTGAGCATAGATAGATAAAAAATAATAAATAATAAAAAATACAAAGTCCCAATGGAAACAATTTGGACTTAGTTGTCCATCTATCTGATATGCATAATCAGTTATACGTATATAAAGCTATAGATAAAACCAGGACATGGTATCTCATATTTAGCGAGAAGTAAAAGGGATATGTACCCTGGTCGCATAAATATATTAGATTACAACGCCATCATAGTAATTGAATAAGAAAACTAGTGATAGCTGGACAAGTCCAGTGTATAAATTTCTATGTCAGAGAAAAAGAAACATGCAAGTGTATGCTCATGAATGTAATTAAGGGTATATATATAAAAGGGTATATAAATAGGAAAGAGTCTACATTTGCTGTTTAATAGTTGAGAACTAGAACAATAGAGGAAAAAGCCTTTTTCTTATGTTAATAGGATAACTGTATAGATGTCCACACTAATTGCTTAGAAGGTTGAAACTGCAAAATCTACTTTTAAATCATTCTAACCCACAATTATATAGTATTGTGGAGCTTAGATTTTAATGGTGATCAGAAGATCAAACAGAGGTGGTAAACAAATATGTGGTAGGGTGAAGGGTAACCTTAAGCAGACAAAAAATTGATACGCAATCAATGAGCAAAAATGCATGAACTTCTGTGTATTTAGGTGGAGGGCTATAATGCCTATATAATGAGACTTTGGATTGGATATATACGATACCGGACCTTCTAAAAATTAAAGTTAGGTCTTTATAAAGGCTAAATTGTTTAATAACCCAGAAGCTTTAAAACAGCGGGTTTTTAGAGTTCTAAATGATACAGCACTGTCTTATAAGTCTAGGTTGTGTCTTTATATAGACTAGTTTTTTTAGTCCAGATGATTCAAAGGTTTTTTTATTTTTTAAAAAGTCTTTGGAGAGGAATTTTATACTGTCCTATGAAGACATTGGCAGATACATATCATAAATTGAAGAGGTAGGTAAGATCCTCCCTATTATTCAGACCTTTCGGGTGTAAGCAGTCTAATAAGAAGATCCATTTGGATTCTGCTTTTAAGAGGCTCTTTTCAAAATTACCCCCTCTCCAGTTCTTGGCAACTTTTTGTATACCTATAAATTTCATGTCTTGTATTCTACCATTGTGCTTCGTGGCAAAATGTTTATAAAGTGTTGTTTCTTTATTTTGTTTTTCGATCAACAGTATGTGCTCTCTGAGCCTATCTCTGAGGCTTCTAGAGGTTTGGCCGATGTATTGGAGCCCACATGAGCATTCCATAAGGTAGATGATCCCCGCATTTTGACATCTAATCAGATCTTTGATAGTAAATTCTTCTCCAGTCTGATTGGACTTGAATTTTTTAGTCTTTACCCCTCTTCTGCATGCTTTGCAGGTGGGGCACGGAAAAAATCCCTTTACTGGTCTCCCCATTGCATCATGTGTATTGGTCTTCTTCTTCTTCTTGGGTAGACTTGGTGCTAATCTATTTTTGAGATTCCCTGTCTTTCTATAAACAAATTTTGGCTGGTTGGGGAGTTCATCTCCAATAATGTCGTCGTTTTTTAGAAGGTGCCAGTGTCTTTTGAAGATATTTTCAATGATGTATCGATTGCTGCTGTATTCTGTTATTAATGGTACATTTATAGCTTCCTCTGTCTCATATTTCTTATGATCTTTGTATTTGGTTAACTCTTTCCTCTCCACCTGTCGTACTATTTTTTGGTCTAGATTTTCCTCCTTTTCCAAATTTCTCTTTTAGTCATCTCACTTGTTTTTCCCAGGTTTCGATATTTGAACAATTCTTTCGGACCCTTAGGAATTGGCTCTTTGGGATATTGTCTTTCCATTTCTCATGGTGGCAGCTCTCATAGTGTATATAGCTGTTACTGTTAACCAATTTGAAGTACGTAGATGTTTCCCATTTTCTGTTTAGAGCTTCTATTTTTAGATCCAAGAAAACAATTTCCTTAAAGTTCCAGTTGTAGGTGAACTTCAAATTCTGATGGCTTTGATTCATGACCTCAATTGTATACAAGAGATCTTCTGTTGAGCCCTTCCAGACTATTAGGACATCATCAATATATCTGCGGTATAGGACCAGGTCCGCGCTCGCTGGGCATGAATCCCAGAAGATGCTCTCCCATCTTCCCATGTACAAATTAGCATAGCTGGGCACGAACCTGGTCCCCATAACTGTCCCGCAAATTTGTTGCTAGTACATCCCCTCATTGTTAAAATAGTTGTGTGTAAGAATGTACTGGATGCTATCCAATATGAATTTGACCTGATCTTCTAACATCAGTGGATCTTTGTCCAGAAACCATTTGATTGCCTCAAGTCCTTCTTTATGAGGTATGCTGGTGTATAATGCTGCTACGTCGCAGGTTGCCAGGATATAACCTTCTTCCCATGGTTTGTTATCTAAAATATTTAAGACTTGTGATGTTACACTTTATGGGGGAATCTTTTAGATGTTACACAGGAAGTGGAGGGATTTGGCACCCAAACAATACAATTAATCTATTAAACTAACATATAGGCTACTTCTAAACTGTATATAAGGCTAGCTGCCATTACCAATATTTTAGTCTTGAGAAAGGCCCTTTTTTGAGGGCAGAAACGCGTTGACATATTGGTAAGTATTATTTTAATCTTTACTTCATTCTCATATTGGATACACTATGTTGTGAATTTCTTTTTTTCAGGGACACTTTTTAGGATACCATAGGAGCAGCTGACGGGTGCTAGGATCCAATCAGATACTTCAGCTACCACACTCAGGAATTTGGATCTGTTAAAGTAACTAATATTAAAGGAACCAATTTCCTCACTTTCACCTTGTTTTTCATCACCCATTTTTTCGGTTTTGATTGACTTATTTTTGTTCTTCACTAACATTTGTTGATCAACTTTTTGGAACACTTTTTTGGATTATATATTTTATTGCATATTGTGTATTTTATTTAATTATATCTTTACCTCACGGGATTAGTAGCTAGCATTTGTTATATCCATTTGCACTCACTTACTATTTGAACCTTTTTTGCACTGCAGTGCATTTTTCTATTTTTTTGACACACCATTTTTTGAACATTATTGTTTGTACTATTGTTTATTAATTTTTTGCTTGATGCACTTGTTATAGTTGTACTTAGGCTAATTCTGTTTCACTAGTTTACACTCTTAATCTGGTGTTCCACTTACACTGATCACCTGTTATTATCTCGGTTTTATTGTAATTATAAGCTTTAGCCGCTCCTGCAAGATATTCCTGTTTTTGTAATTTTATTTATATGTGCTTTTTACATTTTTTACTGATGCTTTTTAACATGGTTCATTAAATAATCTTCTTTTATCTCTCTGTGAGTATATTTATCCCTTGGCCTCTTGTTGGCGCTGTATTCACTTCTTACTATTTGTGCAAATTTTTTCGGAGGTTGGTTAGGACCTCTGTTTGGATACAGCTTGGGGATTACCTTAGCGCTTGTACACTACCCCTCTTTTTCACTTTTGAAGCCACAGTGCTGCACCAGAGGCCAGAAAAATTAGGCATGTACACATGCCTGAAAAATTAGGTATTGTTGCAGCCGCTGCTGTAGCAGCGGCCAGAAAAATTGATGTTTGTTTCCCAGGCAGAAAGTGTCCTAAAACATTGCGGCTTGAACCCTAGTTGGTGGCGGATAAGTCACGCAAATCATCCGGCATTCGAAGATAAAATACAGCAGCGTGTGGACCATTTTTAGCCCAAGGCAGCTCATCTCATCAGGCCTTTTTTACTCGAATGTATCGCCGAATGTCAGTCCCTTCGGGATCCATCCCTCATTCATCTTAATAAAGGTGAGGTAATCTAGACTTTTTGACCTAGGCGACTTCTCTTCTCAGTCACAATACCTCCTGCTGCACTGAAGGTCCTTTCTGACAGGACACTTGAAGCGGGGCAGGCCAGAAGTTCTATTGCAAATTGGGATAGCTCAGGCCACAGGTCAAGCCTGCACACCCAGTAGTCAAGGGGTTCATCGCTCCTCTGAGTGTAGAGATCTGCAGTTAAGGCGAGGTAGTCTGCTACCTGTCGGTCGAGTCGTTCTCTGAGGGTGGACCCTGAAGGGCGATGCATAGGACTTAAAAAGCTCTGCATGTCCTCCATCAACAACACGTCTGTAAAGTGTCCTGTCCTTGCCGGCGTGGTCGTGGGAGTATGAGGATTACTTTCACCTCTTCCCCTGTTAGATTCCCGTTGTGCTGTGACATCACCCTTATACGCTGTGTAAAGCATACTTTTTAATTTAGTTTGGAACTGCTGCATCCTTTCCGACTTGTGGTAATTTGGTAACATTACAGTACAGGTCATTCTCCTCCAGCTTTTTTTATACGAGGGTCACTCAACAGGCACGACAGCATGAAAGACCCCATTTGCACAAGGTTGGATGCCGAGCTACTCATGTCCCGTTCCTCGTCCTCAGTGATCTCACTGAAGGTATCTTCTTTCCCCCAGCCACGTACAACACCACGGGTACCAGATAGGTGACAATGAGCACCCTGCGATGCCTTTTGTGGTTGGTCTTTCTCCTCCTCCTCAAAGCCACATTCCTCCTCTGACTCCTCTTCCTCACAATCCTCTTCCAGCGTTGCCGCTGGTCCAGCAAGCAATGCTGATAAGGCTGTTTCTGGTGGTGATGGTGACCACAACTCTTCCTCTTCCTCTTCATGCTCATCTACGGCCTGATCCAGCACTCTTCGCAGGGCACGCTCCAGGAAGAAAACAAATGGTATGATGTTGCTGATGGTGCCTTCGGTGCGACTGAATAGGTTTGTCACCTCCTCAAAAGGACGCATGAGCCTACAGGCATTGCGCATGAGCACCCAGTAACATGGGAAAAAAATTCCCAGCTCCGCAGAGGCTGTCCTAGCACCCCAGTCATACAAATACTCGTTAACGGCTTTTTCTTGTTGGAGCAGGCGGTCAAACATTAGGAGTGTTGAAATCCAACGTGTCGGGCTGTCGCAAATCAAGCGCCTCACTGGCATGTTGTTTCGCTGCTAGATATCGGAAAAGTGCGCCATGGCCATGTAGGAATGCCTCAAATGGCCACACACCTTCCTGGCCTGCTTCAGGCCGTTCTGTAAGCCTGGGTACTTATGCACAAAGCGTTGTACGATCAGATTACACACATGTGCCATGCACGGCACATGTGTCAACTTGCCCAGTTTCAATGCCGCCACCAAATTACTTCTGTTGTCAGAAACCACTTTGCTGATCTCCAGTTGGTGCAGAGTCAGCCACTGATCCACCTGTGCGTTCAAGGCGTACAGGAGTGCTGGTCCGGTGTGACTCTCTGCTTTCAGGCAAGTCAACCCCAAGACGGCGTGACACTGCCGTATCCGGGATGTGGAATAGTACCTGCGGAGCTAGGGGGCTGCCGTTGATGTGGAGCAAGATGCAGCAGCAGAAGAGGACTCAGCCGAGGAGGTTATGAAAGAGGATGGAGTAGAAGGAGTAGAGGAGGTGGCAGCAGGCCTGCCTGCAAGTCGTGGCAGTGTCACCAACTCCTCCTCTGCAGAGTCACGCATTCCATGCGTGGCAGCCATCAGCAAGTTTACCCAATGCGCAGTGTAGGTGATATACCTGTTCTGACTATGCTTTGCAGACCAGCTATCAGTGGTCAGATGGACCCTTGCCCTAACACTGTGTGCCAGACATGCCATTACTTCCTTTAACACAATCGATTACAGGTTGGGGATTGCCTTTTGTGGAAAGAAATTTCGGCCGGGTACCTTCCACTGCGGTGTCCCAATAGCTACAAATTTTTTGAACGCCTCAGACTCCACCAGCTTGTATGGTAAAAGCTGGCGGGCTAAGAGTTCAGACAAGCCAGTTGTCAGACGCCCCGGCAAGGGGGTGACTTTGTGACATTGGCTTCTTACGCTCAAACATGTCCTTGACAGACACCTGATTGTGGGCAAATGAGCAGGAACTGCTCTGGAAGAGAGACTGAGTGGCGGATGGTTGAGAGGGGGCAAGGAGGACAGCAGTGGTTGACGTGGCTGAAGAGGCTGGACCAGGAGGAGGATGGCGGCTTTGAGTTTGTGTGCTGCTTCTACTCATGTGTTGATCCCATAGGCGTTTGTGATGTGCGATCATGTGCCTTCGCAAAGCAGTTGTACCTAGGTGGGTGGTGGACTTCCCACGACTCAGTTTCTTTTGGCACAGGTTGCAAATGGCATCGCTGTTGTCAGAGGCAGACACACACAAAAAATGCCACACTGCTGAGCTCTGCGATGACGGCATTCTGGTGGTTGCAACAGCATGCGTTGATTGGCGTGCTGTCTGGCTGATCCCGGGTGCCGATGCGTGCTGTCTGACTGTGCCACTAGCTCCTTGCGATGACCTCCCCCTGCTTCCAACTCGTCTCCTCCTCCTCCTCTCTGTCTCCCCATCGGAACTTTCCCCCTGTTCTTCTTCTCTTCTAGAGGGCACCCACGGGCCATCCACAGACGCATCGTCATCATCAACCGCTTCACTTGTATCTGACAAATCAACAAAGGAAGCAGCAGCAGGTACAACATCATCATCATCACACCGTACGTCCATGTCTGTAATGCTGCCTGACTGAGACATATCACTGTTATCTACATCCTCTGTCAATGATGGTTGCGCATCACTCATTTCTTCCAACTGATGTGTAAAAAAACTCCTCTGACAGATCAAGTGAAGTGGCTGTGGTGCTAGTGTTGGTGGTGGCAGCAGGCGGGCGAGTGGTAACTTGAGAGGTGCCCGAAGATAAGCTGGAGGAGGATGGTGCGTCAAGGTTCGGAGCGGAAGCTATAGAATTTTGGGTGTCCTGTGTTATAAAGTCAACTATGTCCTCCTCAGAAATTTTCGAGTTCATGGGATGTGGCCTCTGAACACTGGGCATTATTCTAGTGCCAAAGGGAATCACAGCACCACGACAGCACCAGAGGGGTTGCCTGCCTCGGCCTGTCATTTTTTTTTAAATGTACACTTACACTACTATTAAACAAGATATGAGTGGTGGCACTGGGCAAGTGGGCACAGTATACACTGTGAGCCTGACACAAAAAAGCAGACTGATGTTTCAAAGTCCAAAAAGCTTTTATTTTTTTAAATGTACACTTACACTACCATTAAACAAGATATGAGTGGTGGCACTGGGCGAGGGGGCCCAGTATAAGCTGTGAGCCTGAAACAAAAAAGCAGACTGATGTTTCACAGTCCAAAATTTTGTTTTTGTTTTTAAATGTACACTTACACTACTATTAAACAAGATATGAGTGGTGGCACTGGGCAAGTGGGCCCAGTATAAGCTGTGAGCCTGAAACAAATAAGCAGACTGATGTTTCACAGTCCAAAAAGTTTTTTTTGTTTTTAAATGTACACTTACACTACTATTAAACAAGATATGAGTGGTGGCACTGGGCAAGTGGGCACAGTATACGCTGTGAGCCTGGCACACACGCTGGCAGGCAGGCAACTGCAATTAGATTACACTAGCAGACTGATGTTTCACAGTCAAAAAAGTTTGTTTTTTTAATTTACACTACTGTTACACCAGATATGAGTGGTGGCACTGGGCAAGTGGACCTGGCACACACGCTGGCAGGCAACTGCAATTAGATTACACTAGCAGACTGATGTTTCACAGTCAAAAAAGTTTTTTGTTTTTTTTTAAATTTACACTACTGTTACACCAGATATGAGTGGTGGCACTGGGCAAGTGGGCCTGGCACACATGCTGGCAGGCAGGCAGGCAACTGCAATTAGATTACACTAGCAGACTGATGTTTCAAAGTAAAAAAACTGTTTTT
Source organism: Bombina bombina (assembly GCF_027579735.1). Lineage (NCBI taxonomy): Eukaryota > Metazoa > Chordata > Amphibia > Anura > Bombinatoridae > Bombina > Bombina bombina. The sequence continues at coordinate 722,874,046 of NC_069501.1, read as the reverse complement.
TGTTTAAATTTACACTACTGTTACACCAGAAATGAGTGGTGGCACTGGGCAAGTGGGCCTGGCACACACGCTGGCAGGCAACTGCAATTAGATTACACTAGCAGACTGATGTTTCACAGTCAAAAAAGTTTTTTTTTTTTTTAAATTTACACTACTGTTACACCAGATATGAGTAGTGGCACTGGGCAAGTGGGCCTGGCACACATGCTGGCAGGCAGGCAACTGCAATTAGATTACACTAGCAGACTGATGTTTCAAAGTAAAAAAAGTGTTTTTTGTTTAAATTTACACTACTGTTACACCAGATATAAGTGGTGGCACTGGGCAAGTGGGCACAGTATATGCTGTGAGCCTGGCACACACACTGGCAGGCAGGCAACTGCAATTAGATTACACTAGCAGACTGATGTTTCACAGTCGAAAAAGTTTTTTTTTTAAATTTACATTACTGTTACACCAGATATGAGTGGTGTGGCACTGGGCAAGTGGGTCTGGCACACACGCTGACAGGCAGGCAACTGCAATTAGATTACACTAGCAGACTGATGTTTCACATTCAAATTTTTTTTTTTTTTAAATTTACACTACTGTTACACCAGATATGAGTGGTGTGGCACCTGGCAAGTGGGCCTGGCACAGACGCTGGCAGGCAGGCAGGCAACTGCAATTAGATTACACTAGCAGACTGATGTTTCACATTCAAAAAAGTTTTTTTTTTAAATTTACACTACTGTTACACCAGATATGAGTGGTGTGGCACTGGGCAAGTGGGCCTGGCACACACGCTGGCAGGCAGGCAACTACAATTAGATTACACTAGCAGACTGATGTTTCACAGTCAAAAAAGTTTTTTTTTTTAATTTACACTACTGTTACACCAGATATGAGTGGTGGCACTGGGCAAGTGGGCCTGGCACACACGCTGGCAGGCAGGCAACTGCAATTAGATTACACTAGCAGACTGATGTTTCACAGTCAAAAAAGTTTTTTTTTTTTTAATTTACACTACTGTTACACCAGATATGAGTGGTGGCACTGGGCAAGTGGTTTGGCAGGCAGGCAACTGCAATTAGATTACACAGGAAAAAAAATAATAAAAAATAAAAATGATGTTCTAGCTCTAAAAAGGGCTTTTTGGGGTGCTGTGCTTACAGCAGAGTTAAGATGAGTCCTTCAGGACTGTAGTGGACACTGAATACACTAGCCTAGCTATCAATTTCCCTATTAAATCACCAGCAGCTACACTGTCCCTCCTCTCATTAACAATGCAGCTTCCGAATGAATCTAAAATGGCTGCTGTTCAGGAGCTGGGAGGGTCTGGGAGGGAGGGTCTGCTGCTGATTGGCTGGAATGTGTCTGCAAACTGTGAGATACAGGGTCAAAGTTTACTCAATGATGATGAATAGGGGGCAGATCGAACATCGCATATGTTCGCCCGCAGTGGCGAACGCTAACATGCTATGTTTGCCGGGAACTATTCACCGGCGAACTATTCGCGAAATCACTATTTATAAGATGAACAAGATATACCATGTCACTGATACCAGACCACCAAGGCTTCCCCCCAACCCCCTACTACCTGGCTAGATCCTTTGTACATCAGATTTGGCCATTTCAGAGCTTACGGGATCTCCCAGATTAGGGATATCTGTTTTTTCTACTATGTGAACTTTGTCAGAGAAGAGCTGATCTCTGACCAGGAAAACCCTTCTAGACTGGCCAGGCTCCTGGAACTACCGGTTGGCCGCATCACGCCAGACACCCGATAACTTTACCCCTGGTTGCACCAGCGGCCCTTAGCCCCAGAGATTCACTCTTTTGGGGATTGGTAGACCCTAGGGAGGACAAGAGGTGGGAGAATTGCTGGAGGGGAATTCCTTTGGGAACCAGGGGTTTTGGACACCCCTACCCCCTATCTTTACCGGGCTGTAACTACAGTCCCCAGTAACGAATCACACCGCTTTTTGGACTGTGACATCTGGGGACCACAAGCTTTCAAATGACACCCCGGAAGCGCTGCCACTCCCCGGGTATCACCCTGAAACCACCACTTCTGTGTCATAGGACTCTTTGAGATTGTGGTTACTATGGCAGGCGCCAGCCTGTCTGGAGGGGCGGGAGATTCAGGAGTAAGATAAGACCCTTTGCTTGTGTATAAAAGGAGTGTGTGTTTCCTAATAAAATCAGTTCTTATTTCACCTGAATGCTAGTTTGTCTAGTTATTTGGGTGGGGATTGCTATAGTCATTTTCTTAGCTACATAGCTACCTGTTGTCAGGTATAGGCAGGACCTTCTGGCAGAGCTACCCAGTCGGGGTAGCCGGAGTCTGTCACAGGGTGGGATCCTGAATACTGGTGCTGTCTGGTATCAGGGTGGGCTACTGACTGTAATCACTTGGTGGCTACACAGCTGCAGTCAGCAGGGAGGAAGCAGGACCCCTTTTGGCAAAGCTAGCCAGTTGGGGTAGCCGGGGTATCCATTACATACCACATTCTCCATTTTAAGCTGTAATGTTCTAATGAATAAATTTATGACAGTGAATCCCATAGAAAAAATATTCTATTAATCATACAGTATAACATGTATCTTGGCAGCACCTCAATACATAGAGGTAACTGGTAAAGGTTTGGCAGGGCCATAGATTCTCTTCTAGCCTGGAATATTTTATCTGGGAACTAGTGCATGGGATAGGAATGCTAAAAAAATGAGTGATAGTCACCCTGTACCTTATGAGTATCCTCTGAGTTTCTCCTGCATGCCTATATGTAGTTTCATACTGTATCTCGTGACAGCAGTCATGGCACCGCACAGTTGAGGAGGAGGCAAGGGGGGAGGTCTGACAAGGAAAGCATGAGAGCTTTCGTGGCTGGGCTGTAAAGTTTAGGAATGTGACAAGGAGACTGAGTACAGTTGTACAGTTTAGCACGACCCAGGCACAATAGTAGTGCTTTTGGCACTCAGGGACACTGCCTGATTTGATCGCCCTCCCCTAAAAACAGCCCTACTGTAGACATACAGTTGTCTGATGCTGTTTAGCACAAAGGCGGGTGGACAGATTTCCAAGTCAGCACCTTGCCTGTCCTTTATATAGTACATGGGTCCCTATGCCTAGTTTTGTCCATTGAGCATTTTATATATACAGCTAGACAGGGTGAATTTAATTTAAATCAAACTGATTTAAATTGTGATTGAAATCACAATTTAAATCACTAGTCAGTAAGATCAATTTAAATTGATTTAAATCATGGATTTCTTTTTTTTAGAGTAACTTTTCAGATTAATTGTTCTGTTTATATGAGACCATTACTGATTTGGCTATCTATTTAATTATATTTAATTAAGGACCAGCAACGTACCCTGTTCGTTGCTGCAGTCCTGGGCTTCGCTCTGCCGCAATCTCGCTAAAAATAGCAAGATTGCGCTATTTCTGCATGCCCCACAAGTGGGACACCGCAGAAATAGATTTGCAGAGTTTCCAATGCAGAGAGCGGCCCTCTCTGCATTGGACAGTGGTGGTGCTGATCGTTGGTGGGTGGGAGGGTAAGGAGGGAGGCGGGAGTGGGTGGGACTGTTACACAACGCTACAGGCGATGAAGGAAAAAAAAAAGAGCAGCTGTTCAGTCACAGTGACAGGGAAGCAGGGAGGAGGTAGGAGAGTCAATGAGGGGTATCCTCTGTGTGATCCGTTGGGGGAAAGTGATCTGGGAGGGGGTAGGTTATTGAGTGGGGACAGCTACTTTACAGAAAAAAATGGGTGTTTAGATTTTTTTTTTATTGCCTAATTTGCAGCAAACTGGGTCTGGCAGACAGCTGCCAGTACCTAAGATGGTGGCAAAAAGGTAAAGGGGGAGGGTTAGAGAGCTGTTTGGGGGGGGGATCAGGGAGGTTGGGCGGAAAATATAAAATAAAAAAAACTTATTTTTATACTGGCAGACTTTCTGCCAGTACTTAAGATGGGGGGTGACCTTTGGGGGTGGGGGAGGGAAGAGAGCTGTTTGAGGGGTAAGGGAGGGATCAGGGGGTGGGATGTGTCAGGTGGGAGGCTGATCGCTACACTAAAGCTAACATTAACCCTACAAGCTACCTAATTTACCCCTTCACTGCTGGGCATAATACAAGTGTGATGCACATTAGCATTTAGCGGCCTTTTAATTGCCAAAAAGCAATGCCAAAGCCATATATGTCTGCTATTTCTGAACAAAGAGAATCACAGAGAAGCATTTACAACCATTTGTGCCATGGTTGCACAAGCTGTTTGTAAATAATTTCAGTGAGAAATCTAAAATTGTGAAAAAGTTAACAATTTTTTAATTTTGATCGCATTTGGCAGTAAAATGGTGGCATGGAATATACCATAATGGGCCTAGATGAATACTTTGGGTTGTCTACTAAAAACAAATATATTGTTTTGATAGGTAAATATAAAAAAAGGCTCTATTTCTGTTTAAATGTAGTGATGGCAAAAATGCTAAAAATGCTCTGGTCTTTTGGGGAAGTTTTTGTCTGAAAAGGAGTTAAAGGACCAGTCAACAAATTAGATTTGCATAATCAACAAATGCAAGATAACAAGACAATGCAATATCACTTAGTCTGAACTTCAAATGAGTAGTAGATTTTTTTATAACAAATTATAATATAATAATAATAAAGTTATGTATATTTCCACTCCCCTTGTACCATGTGATAGCAATCAGCCAATCACAAATGCATATACGTATAGTCAGTGAATTCCTGCACATGCTCAGTAGGATCTGGTGACTCAAAAATTGTAAATATAAAACAATGTGCACATTTTTTTTAATGGAAGTAAATTGGAAAGTTGTTTAAATTACATGCTGTATCTGAATCATGAAAATTTTATTTAACCTGAGTGTCCCTTTAAGGAGATAATGCTGGCCCCTCCCTCTTCACACTTAGGTCGTTGTGCAGATCTATTCCACTCAAAACAATCTTCTTTTCAGTGAACTGCTTGAAACTTATGGGTTGATTCTGTGAGAATAGATTTGCAAGGGAGCAATGGCATTAAAATGACAAAAAAGTCAAAATTAAACTTTCATAATTCAGAAAGAATATTTATTTATTTCTTTATTTATAAAATATTTTACCAGGAAGGATGCATTGAGATTTCTCTCGTTTTCAAGTATGTCCTGGGTCCACAAAACATTGCATTGATACAATAGGGTACAATAAAATTCAAAAACAATAATAATACACAATATATGCAAAAATGTAACATAGAACAGGTAGGAAATATATAATTAACCATGACAGGTGCATTCTGTTTTGAGATATGTAGAGAGAGGGATCTCTTAAAGGATATTAGGCTTGGAGAAGGTTTGAAAGTGTGCAGGAGGTCGTTCCATAACTGTGGTGCTCTGTAGGAAAATGAGGATCGAGCTGCTTTCTTTTTGTATTGAGGCAAACTAAATAATGTGCTGATACTGGATCGGAGGTTTGCTTCATTCTCTTGGTATCCATTGTTGAAAAGCATATATTGGGAGGCTCAGAAGAAATGCACAATGTGAGCTAGCTGCTTGTCACTATCTCACCCAACGTGTTCAGTTAGGCCCTAGTAAAGCAATGCTCTCCTTCAACAAAGGATGTTAAGAGAATAAGGCAAATTTGATAATATAAGTAAATCTGAAAAATGTATGCTCTGAGACCCAAACGTTTTCTTTCATGATTATGTTCCTTTAGGGTCTATATCTCAACTCTGTATATTTTATAATCATTTTGCTGTGAAGAAGGGGCATGCTATTTCTGCAGACACAAATTCACAGTTTTGAGAAATTAAAAAAACAATAATATCTGATATTATCTTCAAGATAGAAAAAGTGCCCAAAATATACTGACAGAAACTGGGAGAGCATGACATTGTGAATGGATTACCTTAATTTACACTAAATAAAAAAAAAAATATTAATACAGCATCTTGCTATATAGTTAAAAAACAAACCTATAATTCAGGATGAATAACCTTTAGAATATAATGTATCTTAAAAAGAAAAATTATTTAGATAGATTCCTCCTCAAAAAACAATTTATTTGAAAAAAATAATTTTTAAATCAAATAAATTTAAAAAAATCTGATTCAAATAATAAAAAAGTTTATTTTTTGTTGTTGTTTTTTTTTTACAAAAATACGGCTAGATTTAGAGTTTTGCGGCCAAAGGGGTGCGTTAGCTACGCGTGTATTTTTTCCCCCGCACCTTTTAAACACCCAAAAAGGGAGCGTAGAGCATAATTTACCGCCACTGCAACTCTCAATACCAGCGGTGCTTACGGACGCCGCCAGCTTCAAAAACGTGCTCGTGCACGATCCCCCATAGGAAACAATGGGGCCGTTTGAGCTGAAAAAAAACCTAACACCTGCAAAAAAAGCACAGTTCAGCTCCTAACGCAGCCCCAGTGTTTCCTATGGGGAAACACTTCCTAAGTCTGCACCTAACACCCTAACAGGTACCCCGAGTCTAAACACCCCTAGCCTTACACTTATTAACCCCTAATCTGCCGCCCCCGCTATCGCTGACACCTGCATGTTATTATTAACTCCTAATCTGCCGCTCCGTACACCGCCGCAACCTACGTTATCCCTATGAACCCCTAATCTGCTGCCCCTAACCCCCGCCAACCCCTATGTTATATTTATTAACCCCTAATCTGCCCCACCATGTCGCCGCTACCTACCTACAATTATTAACCCCTAATCTGCCGACCGTACCTCACCGCTACTCTAATAAATGTATTAACCCCTAAAGCTAAGTCTAACCCTAACCCTAACACCCCCCTAAGTTAAATATAATTTTTATCTAACAAAATAAAATAAATCTTATTAAATAAATTATTCCTATTTAAAGCTAAATACTTACCTGTAAAATAAAGCCTAATATAGCTACAATATAAATAATAATTATATTGTAGCTATTTTAGGATTAATATTTATTTTACAGGCAACTTGGTATTTATTTTAACCAGGTACAATAGCTATTAAATAGTTAATAACTATTTAATAGCTACCTAGTTAAAATAATTACAAAATTACCTGTAAAATAAATCCTAACCTAAGTTACAATTAAACCTAACACTACACTATCATTAAATAAATTAAGTACAAATAAATACAAATAAATACACTAACTAAAGTACAAAAAATAAAAAAAGAACTAAGTTACAAAAAATAAAAAAATAATTTACAAACATTATAAAAATATTACAACAATTTTAAGCTAATTACACCTACTCTAAGCCCCCTAATAAAATAACAAAGCCCCCCAAAATAAAAAAAATGCCGTACCCTATTCTAAAATAAAAATTGAAAAGCTCTTTTACCTTACCAGCCCTTAAAAGGGCCTTTTGCGGGGCATGCCCCAAAGAATTCTGCTCTTTTGCCTGTAAAAAAAATATAGAATACCCCCCCCAACATTAAAACTTACCACCCACATACCCCTAATCTAACCCAAACCCCCCTTAAATAAACCTAACACTAAGCCCCTGAAGATCTTCCTACCTTATCTTCACCACGCCGGGTATCACCGATCCGTCCAGAAGAGGGTCCGAAGTCTTCCTCCTATCCGGGTGATGTCTTCATCCAAGCGGGGGCTGAAGAGGTCCATCATCCGGCTGAAGTCGTCATCCAAGCGGGGGCTGAAGAAGTCCATCATCAGGCTGAAGTCTTCTATCAAGCGGCATCTTCAATCTTCTTTCTTCCGGCTCCATCTTCATCCCGCCGACGCGGAACATCCTTCCTCCACAACGAACTCCTGATGAATGAAGGTTCCTTTAAGGGACGTCATCCAAGATGGCATCCCTCGAATTCCGATTGGCTGATAGGATTCTATCAGCCAATCGGAATTAAGGTAGGAAAATTCTTATTGGCTGATGGAATCAGCCAATCAGATTGAGCTTGCATTCTATTGGCTGACTGGAACAGCCAATAGAAAACGAGCTCAATCTGATTGGCTGATTGGATCAGCCAATCGGATTGAACTTGAATCTGATTGGCTGATTCCATCAGCCAATCAGAATTTTCCTACCTTAGGGGCATGTTATTTCTGCAGACACAAGTTCACAGTTTTGAGAAATTAAAAAAACAATAATATCTGATATTATCTTCAAGATAGAAAAAGTGCCCAAAATATACTGACAGAAACTGGGAGAGCATGACATTGTGAATGGATTGCCTTAATTTACACTAAATAAATAATAATAATACAGCCACTAATATACAGCATCTTGCTGTATAGTTAAAAAAACAAACCTATAATTCAGGATGAATAAACTTTAGATTATAATGTATCTTAAAAAGAAACATTATTTAGATAGATTCTTCCTCAAAAAACATTTTATTTGAAAAAAATAATTTTTAAATCAAAATAATAATAATAATAAAAAAGTTTATTGTTTTTTTTTTTGTTATTTTTACAAAAATACGGCTAGATTTAGAGTTTTGCGGCCAAAGGGGTGCGTTAGCTACGCGTGTATTCTTTCCCCCGCACCTTTTAAATACCGCTGGTATTTAGAGTTCACAGAAGGGCTGCGTTAGGCTCCAAAAAGGGAGCGTAGAGCATAATTTACCACCACTGCAACTCTCAATACCAGCGGTGCTTACAGACGCGCCCAGCTTAAAAAATGTGCTCATGCACGATCCCCCCATAGGAAACACTGGGGCCGTTTGAGCTGAAAAAAAACCTAACACCTGCAAAAAAGCACCGTTCAGCTCCTAACGCAGCCCCATTGTTTCCTATGGGGAAACACTTCCTAAGTCTGCACCTAACACCCTAACAGGTACCCCGAGTCTAAACACCCCTAGCCTTACACTTATTAACCCCTAATCTACCGCCCCCCGCTATCGCTGACCCCTGCATATTATTATTAACACCTAATCTGCCGCTCCGTACACCGCCACAACCTACGTTATCCCTATGAACCCCTAATCTGCTGCCCCTAACCCCCGCCAACCCCTATATTATATTTATTAAACCCTAATCTGCCCCCCCCACCATGTCGCCGCTACCTACCTACAATTATTAACCCCTAATCTGCCGACCGTACCTCACCGCTACTCTAATAAATGTATTAACCCCTAAAGCTAAGTCTAACCCTAACCCTAACACCCCCCTAAGTTAAATATAATTTTTATCTAACAAAATAAAATAAATCTTATTAAATAAATTATTCCTATTTAAAGCTAAATACTTACCTGTAAAATAAAGCCTAATATAGCTACAATATAAATAATAATTATATTGTAGCTATTTATTTAATAGCTACCTAGTTAAAATAATTACAAAATTACCTGTAAAATAAATCCTAACCTAAGTTACAATTAAACCTAACACTACACTATCATTAAATAAATTAAATACAAATACCTACAAATAAATACAAATAAATACACTAACTAAAGTACAAAAAATAAAAAAAGAACTAAGTTACAAAAAATAAAAAAACAATTTACAAACATTATAAAAATATAGGAAAATTCTTATTGGCTGATGGAATCAACCAATCAGATTGAGCTTGCATTCTATTGGCTGATCGGAACAGCCAATAGAATGCAAGCTCAATCTGATTGGCTGATTGGATCAGCCAATCGGATTGAACTTGAATCTGATTGGCTGATTCCATCAGCCAATCAGAATTTTCCTACCTTAATTCCGATTGGTTGATAGAAAACTATCAGCCAATCGGAATTCGAGGGATGCCATCTTGGATGACGTCCCTTAAAGGAACCTTCATTCGTCTGGAGTTCGTCGTGGAGGAAGGATGTTCCGCGTCGGCGGGATGAAGATGGAGCCGGAAGAAAGAAGATTGAAGATGCCGCTTGATAGAAGACTTCAGCCGGATGATGGACCTCTTCAGCCCCCGCTTGGATGAAGACTTCAGCCAGATGATGGACCTCTTCAGCCCCCGCTTGGATGAAGACTTCAGCCGGATGATGGACCTCTTCAGCCCCCGCTTGGATGAAGACATCGCCCGGATAGGAGGAAAACTTCTGACCCTCTTCTGGACGGATCGGTGATACCCGGCGTGGTGAAGATAAGGTAGGAAGATCTTCAGGGGCTTAGTGTTAGGTTTATTTAAGGGGGGTTTGGGTTAAATTAGGGGTATGTGGGTGGTGGGTTGTAATGTTGGGGGGGTATTGTATGTTTTTTTTTTTACAGGCAAAAGAGCAGAATTCTTTGGGGCATGCCCCGCAAAAGGCCCTTTTAAGGGCTGGTAAGGTAAAAGAGCTTTTCAATTTTTTTTTAGAATAGGGTACGGCATTTTTTTATTTTGGGGGGCTTTGTTATTTTATTAGGGGGCTTAGAGTAGGTGTAATTAGCTTAAAATTGTTGTAATATTTTTATAATGTTTGTAAATTATTTTTTTATTTTTTGTAACTTAGTTCTTTTTTTATTTTTTGTACTTAAGTTAGTGTATTTATTTGTATTTATTTGTAGGTATTTGTATTTAATTTATTTAATGATAGTGTAGTGTTAGGTTTAATTGTAACTTAGGTTAGGATTTATTTTACAGGTAATTTTGGAATTATTTTAACTAGGTAGCTATTAAATAGTTATTAACTATTTAATAGCTATTGTACCTGGTTAAAATAAATACAAAGTTGCCTGTAAAATAAATATTAATCCTAAAATAGCTACAATATAATTATTATTTATATTGTAGCTATATTAGGGTTTATTTTATAGGTAAGTATTTAGCTTTAAATTGGAATAATTTATTTAATAAGATTTATTTTATTTCGTTAGATAAAAATTATATTAAACTTAGGGGGGTGTTAGGGTTAGGGTTAGACTTAGCTTTAGGGGTTAATACATTTATTAGAGTAGCGTGAGGTCTGGTCGGCAGATTAGGGGTTAATAATTGTAGGTAAGGTAGCAGCGACATGGGGGGGGCAGATTAGGGGTTAATAAATATTATGTAGGTGTCGGCGATGTTAGGGGCAGCAGATTAGGGGTACATAGGGATAATGTAGGTTGCGGCAATGTGCAGTCGGCAGATTAGGGGTTAAAAGAAATTAATAGAGTGGCGGTGATGTGGGGGGGGCCTCGGTTTAGGGGTGCATAGGTAGTTTATGGGTGTTAGTGTACTTTAGAGCACAGTAGTTAAGAGCTTTATGAACCGGCGTTAGCCCAGAAAGCTCTTAACTCCTGGCTTTTCTCTGTGGCTGGAGTCTTGTCATTAGATTCCTAATGCTCACTTCAGCCAAGACTCTAAATACCGGCGTTAGAAAGATTCCATTGAAAAGATAGGATACGCAATTGGCGTAGGGGGATCTGGGGTATGGAAAAGTCGCGGCTGGAAATTGAGCGTTAGACCCTTTCCTGACTGACTCTAAATACCAGTGGGCGGCCAAAACCAGCGATAGGACCCCCTAAAGCTGGTTTTGACGGCTAACGCAGAACTCTAAATCTAGGCGATAATTTTTTATCCACCCTGCAGCTAGAAATGTCATCTCCACAAGTCACAGATTAGTAAGAAATGGCAGTGGACAATATAGTATTTAGACATTTGAAAGTGAGGGAACTAGCAGCTTTTTCTATCTAGACATATTCACCCTGACAAGCAAAACAAAGGGATATATTTCCACATGTGAGCGTCTGCTGCTTTCTTCTCTGCGGATCCTGAGCATTATAGTATCATTGGGACTGCTACAAAAGAAACTTAGCACACACGTGAGCCTTTCTTTAGAAATGTTCTTAAACATAACACTACAGTTCTTTCACATTATTACTAGGACAGCATAAGAGGCTTTTATTAGCCTTTCCACTAATAGCTAGTTTGATTAAAAGTTGGCCACACTTGTAGCTTTATGAAAACTATAAGTGCAAACCTTTATTAGCAGCAAGACAAATTAGCATAACACATATGGGCTTTAAGAAAACTGCTATTTTGATGGCAAAAGCAAATAGATTTTCCCAAATAATGCTGCTAAATGATGGCTCTATGTATGTTGCTACGTTAAAAACAAGATATTGATAATATTGTACAGTTTTCTCTTTATAGCCTGCATGGTTTAAATTGTTAACTTTAAAAATTTTGTATTCTCGAATATTTGAAATTTTCCTTTTTTAAGTTTTCAATTCATTTTTTCTTTACTTCTCCAAATCTCAAAAACATTTCAGCATATCAGGTTATGACAGTGGTTCAAAGCCATTACATTTGCCTAAAATTAGAAAACATCACAAAAAAAAAAAGCCATACAAAGTAATTTGCATGTCTCTTCTGATGGAGTGGAACAGACCTACAAGTTTATAGCAGTCAATTCTGTTGAGTTATTTCTAATGTACAAACCAGCACACTATCTTATTATATCTCAACAATGTCAATCTTTGTGCAAAAACCTTACATTGCTTTACAAGTAGCATTATTATTCCATCATTTCATAGATTGGCACACAGTAAGTTATTTAGTATTATCCTATTATATTCACTGATGTCAGTCTATTGAGTTTTATTTTCTTTGTGTCAATACTTAAAATTGTTGCAATATTTCATTATTTTATGAGTGGGCACAGCAGTCAGATTTTAATGGTGTTATAGTTTGTTTAGATCCTGGTTTAATGGAATATGTTTTTCTTTTGCAGTATTGTTGGGATAGTAGATCAATCAATGGGGCCCATTTTAAATGCCTCAACTGATAATTTGCTGTAATCTGATGGAATCCCGCATCAAATTTGACACAAATTTGATCTGCCGTAGTTTACAAAGCATAAAGATCGTCAAATGTTGAAATGTGTAACATAATATATACTCCCTCGATATCAATCCGACGCAGATCGATGCTTGTGTTATTCAAGCGGAATACTGATCATCCACCGTCATATTCAACTCTATTTGACCCTCTTGCCAATTTATGAAACATTCAACAGGTGCACTAACGTCTATTCTGACGCAGCGTAAATATCGTTCAAACCGCCACCCTTGAGGCCGCAAATGCAATAGAAATCAATGGGAGTCTGAAAACACAGAAAGGTTATGTTCGATGCTGCAAGACAATGAAGCATATTAGATCATAAAAGTAAATTAGGGAGATGTTACCCTACTTATGGATTATGTTACATCTTTATCTCTCATTACAAAGCAATTATTGCTACAAATTTGGTGCAAAGTATTGCTCCAAATTTGGTGCACTAATAGATATTGGGATAACAATGAAATAAATACATTACTACTTATGGATTGTTACATCTTTGTCTCTTATTACAAAGCTAGGGGACAATATTATTGCTCCAAATTTGGTGCAAAGTATTGCTGCAAATTTTGTACACTTGTAGATATAGGGATAAAAATTAAATAAATACATTACATAATATAGCCAACTTCCTTTTGGATAAATCTATTTGCACCATGTTTCACGCATGTAATACAAGTCCCATGCTCCACTTCGCACCAAATTTGACGCAACACTTTTTGGCACTAAATTTGATGCAATACTCAAACTCCTAAACAACCCACAAACGGGTAAAGTATTCTCCAACTTCTTATTGGTAAATGCATAATCACGTGATTAATGAAATCAGCCAATATGATTAAAATATACATTTTCTATTATCACTAACAAATCAAATTGCTCTATACTTGAGTCATTGATCACTCATCAGAACTTGTAAGTGCTATTTGTTACATTGTGTATTATATTATGTTTATGTGAAATTAGTATTAAAGATAAACATTGATGATTACATTAGGCCAAAAAGTGTAATATTTCTGACAATGATTTTAATAATCAAATGATGTTTGACTCAATATAATCTTAAACTGATAGCTCAAAGGGATAGTCTACCTAAAATTAAACTGTCATGAATCAGACACAGCAGAAATTAAAATCACCTCTTTACTGGCAAGCTATTTTCAGTGTTTTTCTTCCTTCTACTGAATTTCATTTTCATTAAGAAATGTCATCTTAAATGCAAGCCCATTTTTTAACACCTGTGTAGGGGTGTTTTTTAAACTAGACTGCAATCAAGAAGTGTTACACAGGTGCAGAGAGAAAACTGGCCCAGCTCTTAAAATATCCATTGATTGCAAATACATACATATGATACCCTGATTACATGTTATATTCACAATTGTTCTTGCTCAGAATAATTATATATTTAGACTATAGTGGTATAAATAAACACAGAGATATGAAAGACAACATTGTTTAGAACATAAAAAGGAATTTAGGGACATGTAAATATGTTTGCAAAAGATTTCTGCACAACGCACATACATATATATATATATATATATATATATATATTATTATCGGTTATTTGTAGAGCGCTAACAGATTCCGCAGCGCTGTAAACAGAGGGTAGTACAACAAAACAATTAAAGGGATCAAATGGGTAGAGGACCCTGCCAAGAGTTGCACTGTTGTAATCAGCTCTTAAGAAGGTGATCTACAAACAGCTGGACTTAAGGGGGTTCAGGGGATAGCAATGGAGGAGTGGAACTGGTATAAAGTAAGGTTAGTATAGGTTGTATGCATCCCTAAACAGTAAAGTCTTTAGCGAGCGCTTGAAGCTTTCAAAACTAGGGGAGAGTCTTGTGGGGCGAGGCAGAGAGTTCCACAAGATGGGAGCCAGTCTGGAAAAGTCCTGTAAACGGGAGTGTGAGGAGGTAACCAGAGAGGAGGAGAGTAGGAAGTCATGAGCAGAACGAAGGGGACAGGAGGGAGAGTATCTGGAGACAAGGTCTGAGATATAGGGGGGAGCAGTGCAGTTGAGGGCTTTGTATGTCAGAGTGAGAATTTTGTGTTTGATCCTAGAGGCAAGAGGAAGCCAGTGAAGGGATTGGCAGAGAGGAGCAGCAGATGAAGAGCGACGTGTAAGGAAGATGAGTCTGGCAGAGGCATTCATTATGGATTATAAAGGAGCTAGGCGGCCGATGGGGAGACCAGAGAAGACAGAGTTGCAGTAATCAAGGCGGGAAAGAATGAGAGAGTGGATTAAAATCTTAGTTGTGTCTTGTGTAAGGAAGTGTCTAATTATGGAGATGTTTTTAAGGTGGAAGCGGCAGGCTTTAGCCAAGGACTGAATGTGAGGAGTGAAGGAAAGATCTGAGTCAAATGTGACCCTGAGACATCGGGCATGCAGGGTAGGGGTAATGATGGAGTTGTCAACAGTTATAGAGATATTGGGGGTGGAGATTTTGGAAGAAGGGGGGAAAATGAGGAGCTCAGTTTTAGAGAGATTTAGCTTGACATCCAGGAAGAGATGTGAAAAAGACAGTTAGTGACACGAGTTAGCAAGGAAGGAGATAGGTCTGGTGCAGAGAAGTAGATTTGGGTGTCATCGGCATACAAATGATATTTGAAACCATGGGACTTAATTAGGGAACCAAGTGATGACATATAGATTGAGAAGAGAAGGGGACAGAGCCTTGTGGTAATCCAACAGAAAGTGGTGATGGGGCAGAGGAGGCCCCAGAGAAGGTTACACTAAAGGTACGGTTTGACAGGTAGGAAGAGAGCCACGAAAGGGCTGTGTCACAGATGCCGAAGGATTGGAGGGTTTGGAGCAAAAGAGGGTGGTCGACAGTGTCAAAGGCTACAGACAGATCAAGGAGGATAAGCAGAGAGAAGTGGCCTTTTGATTTTGCTGTAAGTAGGTTGTTGGTGACCTTAACAATAGCTTTCTCTGTGGAGTGATAGGGACGAAATCCAGATTGCAGCGGGTCAAGAAGGTAGTTTAACGCAAGGAAATGGGATAGGCGTGCATATACTAGTTTTTCGAGAAGCTTTGAGGCAAGAGGGAGGAGGGAAATAGGGCGGTAGTTGGATGGGGAGGTAGGATCAAGGGAAGGTTTTTTGAGGATAGGTGTGACCAGTGCATGTTTCATCAATGAGGGAAATGTACCAGTGCTGAGGGAGAGGTTGAAAATGTGTGTTAGTATAGGGGTAAGGGTAGCAGAGAGGGAGGGGAGTAGCTGTGAGGGGATAGGGTCAAGGGGACAGGTAGTGAGGTGAGAGCGCAGTATAAGTGCCAAAACTTCTTCCTCAGTAACAGGGGAGAGTGAACTAAGTTTCAGGTTATGAGGGTTGTGGTTGAGTGAGAGCATTTGAGGGGGGGCAGAGAATGGAATTATGTTGAGAGCTGATTTCATTTCTGATGGAGTCAATCTTGTTAATGAAGTGACTGGCAAAGTCTTGAGCTGACAGAGAAGTTGTATTAGGAATTGCAGGAGGGCGGAGGAGAGTATTGAAAGTGGAGAACAGACGTTTTGAGTTTGAAGAAAGATTAGAGATAAGAGTAGAGAAGTAGTGTTGCTTGTGGAGATTAAGGGCAGAATAGTAGGAGTTCAAGATGAATTTGTAATGAAGAAAATCAGCTGAACTCCGTGATTTTCTCCAGTGCCGTGCAGCAGTACGGGAACATCTGCGTACGTACCATGTCAGAGGAGTATGCCAGGGCTGAGGATGAGTGTGTGATTTCTGAGCAATGGTAAGAGGGGCGAGATTGTCAAGGACGGATATAGGGGTGGAATTATAGTGGCAGATAGATTGTTCAGGGCAGGAAAAGGAGGAGAAGGATGAGAGGAGCAGTTTAAGGGAATTAGCAAGTTGTTGCTGATCTAAAGACATAATGCTTCTGTGAAGTTTGGTGTGAGGAGTAGAAGGAGGGAGAGTTGTAGGAAGGGATGATATGTTGCAAGTAAGGGGATGGTGGTAAGAAAGAGGAAAAGGGGAGTTTGAGAAGTTTTAGAGAGTACATCGATAGCTAAAGATCAGGTCAAGAGAGTTACCGTCTTTGTGAGTGGGAGAATCAGTCCATTATGACAGACCGAAAGAGGAAGTGAGTTGCAGAAGTTGTTTAGCAGATGAGGCAGTGGGATTGTTAAGGGGGATGTTGAAGTCACCAAGAATGAGGGCAGGGGTGTCTGAGGAAAGGAAATAAGGTAGCCAGACAGCCATGTGATCTAGAAATTGAGTTGAGGAGCCAGGGGGTTGGTATATGACTGCAACACATACAGAGAGAGGGGAGAATAAGCGAATCATGTAAAATACCTACACCACCTCCTTGTCTATTACCAGACCTAGGAGTGTGGCTGAAGTGGAGACCCCCATGTGACAGAGCAGCAGTGGATGCTGTGTCTAGGGGAGAGAGCCAGGTTTCTGTTAGGGCCAGAAGGTTGAGGGAGCGGGAGATGAAGAGGTCATGTATAGAAGTGAGCTTGTTGCAAACAGAGCGAGAGTTCCAGAGTGCACAAGTGAAAGGGGTAGTGGCTTTTGATGCAAGAGGAATGTGAGTAAGGTGTGCAGAGTTTTGTTTTCTGAGTCTATGGGATGGTACACATGGATGTGCAGGGCTTGTCAGTGGTTGGGGACCAGGATTAGGGGAGATGTCACCAGCAGTAAGTAGAAGCAAGAGGGAGAGTGACATGAGATGAGATACCGATTTGTAGTAGTGAGACTGCTTTTGAGATTAGCTGCAGGGGGGAGAGAGAGTGTTTAGGAATAGGTATAGTTCATGAGTACAAAAGTAAGGTGAGTTTAAGAGAGATAGGCTAATGAACAGTGCAGGTGGAGAAGGAGAAGGAGTAACTGAATAGTGTAGTTTATTATAGAGACAAAGGGTAGCAAAAAGGAATATGAATATATTGAGCATTTTTACAAAATTGGGAACCAGTTAAAAACATAAGACACAGAATTACTGTAACAATTGCATAAGGGAACAAAAGGTATATGAAACATAGTATTACAAATGTACTGTGTATGCTATAGGGTTAAGGAAATGAAAGGATGTGCTGATCAGTGTTTGCACTTGTCATTTCAGGAGAGTGAAAGTTGTGTGGGAGACTATCTATAAATGAGGAAATGAGCTTGGTGTGAGGGGTAGGGTGGGAGGGAAGCTGTTTTCCAGAAGGCTACCTGTTGTAAGTTAGCAGAGGGCAGTTGAAACAGCTGAGTGTAAAAATCTTTGTAATTTTCTGTGAGTTCTGGGAGAGGATATATTCCAAATCAAGCTGAAGGAGAGAGAGATATTAGGTTAATGATGGGCCAGCAAAGTGTTTTAAAGGAGTAGGAGGGTGCATTTATGGACATTTGAGCTAAGGGTCATTCATGCAGAAACAAAACATCAAAATATTACAGAGATAAGACTGAGACTGAGGTATACAAGGGTGAAATAAATCCATTAAACAAATAGACAGATATATGGGCCAGAGCTGCTTAAACTAACTTACAGGGCTTATCTGCCCCCCCCCCCCCCTCTCCTTTGACATGTGCAATTTTTTACCAAGTGACTAAAACGTATATGCACTTTATTCTTAATTGTCTATTTAAACTTGGAAATGTTGTAAAGGTAGTAACATACACACACACAGACACACTCATACACTGAAACACACAAACACACTCACACATAAGGATTCACATATAGACACTCTAGCAGACACGCAAAGAAACACACTCAGACACAGACACCCAAACAGACACTTAGCACTTGTTTACATTGACTTGACAAGTAATGAGGTAAACTACAGTTTTGTAAAAAAAGGAGATTTAGAAAATAAAATATGGAGTTCTGATTATCTTTTTGTAAAGAAAGATGACAACTAAATTATGACAACAGCATGCAGTGGCTGAAAGGAAGGGCCCTGAACTGCCTAAACAATAATTTAAAGGTTAAATGGTGGATTGGTTACTTCCGGAAAGGTCTTGTTAGTCTCAAAGTCTGTAGAAAGATGTGAATAATTAGTAGTAAGGTCAAAATGTCCTAAAAAGGAACAGACAATGGACACACACACACACAAACTCAAACTTGCACATACACCCAAGGAAACACCGACAGAGACAGCCTCAAAAAACACACAAAGACATACACACACACACAGAGACACCCACAGAAAACACACAAAGACATACACACACAGAGAGACAACCACATAAAAACACAGAAAGACATACATACACACACTCTCACTGACACATCCACAGAAAACACACAAAGACATACACACACCCTCACAGAGACACCCACATAAAACAAACACCCTCACAGAGACATCCACAGAAAACACAGACATACATACATACACACACACACCCTCACAGAGACATCCACAGAAAGTACAGACATACACACCCACCCTCACAGAGGCATCCAGAGAAAATGCACAAAGACATATGCACACACCCTCACAGACATACACAGAAAATGCACAAAGACATACACACCCACCCTTACAGAGAGACCCACAGATAAAAAATACATACACACTCATAGAGACACAAACCAAAGCACAAAGACAAACACAGACACCCACAGAAACACTCACAGGAGGAAACATTTATGCACTTTGCATCCCCTAAATCAACAGTGTGTGACATGCATGATAAAAAATTTTTTAGAAATTAAGATCCATTTTTAAAGAATCAAATTTGTAAATGTGCAAACAAAAATAATTCTGTGAATTCAAAATTGTACATTAATGAGCTGGGTAGATCGCTAGATGAAGAAAAGTACCTTTAAAACGTTGACATATGTTTGTTTGTTTTTTCCCCATTTTCCCCAACCTAGAGCACCATTTCAAATATAGTGTACAAATTTTCCCATCTGTCAGCTGTACTTATAGATTTTAAAAATGCTGTACTCTATATGGTCTTGGTGGGACCATAAGCTGTGGTACTCATACCATTAGATCTGGTTAAATGCAGGATTTAGGCTTGTTGGTATGTATTTCAAAATTAAGTCAGCTGTAGTGTAAACTAAACAGTTTTAAGTTAACCTGTCTCATTTCAAACACTGAGCAATCTTATGGCTAGATTTAGAGTTGGGCGGTAGCCGTCAAAACCAGCGTTAGAGGCTCCTAACGCTGGTTTTTACGCGCCGCTATTATAATAAAGTTATTAACCCCTAATCCGCCTCACTCCCCACTCAATAACCCTATAATAAATAGTATTAACCCCTAATCTGCCCTCCCTAACATCGCCAACACCTAACTTCAAGTATTAACCCCTAATCTGCCAATCAGAGCTCACCGCTACTCTAATAAATTTTTTAACCCCTAAAGCTAAGTCTAACCCTAACCCTAACACCCCCCTAAGTTAAATATAATTTTATTCTAACGAAATAAATTAACTCTTATTAAATAAATTATTCCTATTTAAATCTAAATACTTACCTGTAAAATAAACCCTAATATAGCTACAATATAAATTATAATTATATTGTAGCTATTTTAGGATTAATATTTATTTTACAGGCAACTTTGTAATTATATTAACCAGGTACAATAGCTATTAAATAGTTAATAACTATTTAATAGTTACCTAGTTAAAATAATTACAAAATTACCTGTAAAATAAATCCTAACCTAAGTTACAATTAAACCTAACACTACACTATAAATAAATTAATTAAATACAATACCTACAATTATCTACAATTAAACCTAACACTACACTATCAATAAATTAATTAAATACAATATCTACAAATAAATACAATGAAATAAACTAACAAAAGTACAAAAAATAAAAAATAACTAAGTTACAAAAAATAAAAAAATATTTACAAACATTAGAAAAATATTACAACAATTTTAAACTAATTACACCTACTCTAAGCCCCCTAATAAAATAACAAAGCCCCCCAAAATAAAAAAATGCCCTACCCTATTCTAAATTAAAACCTTACCAGCCCTGAAAAGGGCCCTTTGCGGGGCATGCCCCAAAGAATTCAGCTCTTTTGCCTGTAAAAAAACACATACAATACCCCCCACCAACATTACAATCCACCACCCACATACCCCTAATCTAACCCAAACCCCCCTTAAATAAACCTAACACTAAGCCCCTGAAGATCTCCCTACCTTGTCTTCACCTCACCGGGTTCAGCGATCGGTCCAGAAGAGGGTCTGAAGTCTTGATCCAAGCGGCGGCTGAAGAACTCCATCATCGGGCTGAAGTCGGAAGTCCATCATCGGGATGAAGTCTTCTATCAAGCGGCATCTTCAATCTTCTTTCTTCCGGAGCGGAGCCATCTTCTTCCCAGCCGACGCGGATCCATCCTCTTCAACCGACGCCTACTCGCCGAATGACGGTTCCTTTAAATGACGTCATCCAAGATGGCGTCCCTCGAATTCCGATTGGCTGATAGGATTCTATCAGCCAATCAGAATTATGGTATGAATATTCTGATTGGCTGATGGAATCAGCCAATCAGATTCAAGTTCAATCCGATTGGCTGATCCAATCAGCCAATCAGATTGAGCTCGCATTCTATTGGCTGATCGGAACAGCCAATAGAATGCAATCTCAATCTGATTGGATCAGCCAATCGGATTGATCTTGAATCTGATTGGCTGATTCCATCAGCCAATCAGAATTTTCCTACCTTAATTCCGATTGGCTGATAGAATCCTATCAGCCAATCGGAATTCGAGGGACACCATCTTGGATGACGTCCCTTAAAGGAACCGTCATTCATCAGGAAGTTGTCGGTGAAGATGGATGGATCCGCGCTGGAGGTCTTGAAGATCAGCCGGTCGTCATTGGATTGAAGAACATAGAAGATGCGGCTTGGATGAAGATGTTTGCCGGTCCGGATGTCCTCTTCTGCCTGCTTGGATCAAGACTTCAGCCGGAGGATGGATGTCACTCTTTAGCCCCCGGGCTTGGATGAAGACATCGGAGGCTCTTCTGGATCGATCGGTGATACCTGGCATGGTGAAGACAAGATAGGAAGATCTTCAGGGGGGTAGTGTTAGGTTTATTTAAGGGGGGTTTGGGTTAGATTAGGGGTATGTGGGTGGTGGGTTGTATTGTTGGGGGGGGTATTGTATGTGTTTTTTTTACAGGCAAAAGAGCTGAATTCTTTGGGGCATGCCCCACAAAAGGTCCTTTTAAGGGCTGGTAAGCTAAAAGAGCTTTGAACTTTTTTAATTTAGAATAGGGTAGGGCATTTTTTTATTTTGGGGGCTTTGTTATTTTATTAGGGGGCTTAGAGTAGGTGTAATTAGTTTAAAATTGTAATATTTTTCTAATGTTTGTAAATATTTTTTTATTTTTTTGTAACTTAGTTCTTTTTTATTTTTTGTACTTTAGTTAGTTTATTTAAATGTATTTATTTGTAGGTATTGTATTTAATTAATTTATTGATAGTGTAGTGTTATGTTTAATTGTAGATAATTGTAGGTATTGTATTTAATTAATTTATTTATTGATAGTGTAGTGTTAGGTTTAATTGTAACTTAGGTTAGGATTTATTTTACAGGTAATTTTGTAATTATTTTAACTAGGTAACTATTAAATAGTTCTTAACTATTTAATAGCTATTGTACCTGGTTAAAATAAATACAAGGTTGCCTGTAAAATAAATATTAATCCTAAAATAGCTACAATATGATTATAATTTATATTGTAGCTATATTAGGATTTATTTTACATATATTTAACTTAGGGGCTGTTAGGGTTAGGGTTAGACTTAGCTTTAGGGGTTAAAAAATTTATTAGAATAGCGGTGAGCTCCGGTCGGCAGATTAGGGGTTAATGTTTGAAGTTAGGTGTCGGCGATGTTAGGGAGGGCAGATTAGGGGTTAATACTATTTATTATAGGGTTATTGAGGCGGGAGTGAGGCGGGTTAGGGGTTAATACATTTATTATAGTAGCGGTGCGGTTCGGTCGGCAGATTAGGGGTTAATTATTGTAGGTAGGTGGAGGCGACGTTGTGGGGGCAGATTAGGGGTTAATAAATATAATATAGGGGTTGGCGGGGGTTAGGGGCAGCAGATTAGGGGTTCATAGGGATAACGTAGGTTGCGGCGGTGTACGGAGCGGCAGATTAGGTGTTAATAATAATATGCAGGGGTCAGCGATAGCGGGGGCGGTAGATTAGGGGTTAATAAGTGTAAGGCTAGGGGTGTTTATACTCAGGGTACCTGTTAGGGTGTTAGGTGCAGACTTAGGAAGTGTTTCCCCATAGAAAACAATAGGGCTGCGTTAGGAGCTGAACGCTGCTTTTTTGCAGGTGTTAGGTTTTTTTCAGCTCAAATGGCCCCATTGTTTTCTATGGGGGAATCGTGCACGAGCACGTTTTTTAAGCTGGCCGCGTCCGTAAGCACCGCTGGAATTTAGAGTTGCAGTGGCGGTAAATAAGCTATACGCTCCCTTTTTTGGAGCCTAACGCAGCCATTCTGTGAACTCTAAATACCAGTGGTATTTAAAAGATGCGGGGGAAAAAAAGCATGCGTAGCTAATGCACCCCTTTGGCCGCAGAACTCTAAATCTAGCCGTTAGTCTGAGAGTATAAAATTTTATGCAGATGTAAAATTCTTAGATAAAATGCCTCCTTGCATCTGGAAAGTCCATGCATAAAGGGGCAGTAAACTGGAATATAATATAATATATATATATATATATATATATATATATAATGCAAATCTGCCAAAAGGGCATCTACCATTTGTGTATTGAGGAGGAAACATTTCTGCATGGTTTTAAATATAGAATTTCTACAGCATTGTCAAATAATCATAAATACACTGCTGCTAAAAAAATGTGTTTTTATGGACCCCTAGCCCAACCAAACAACTACTACCACACTGAAGTTACAATCCAAAATTGCACAAAGAAATAAAAAACATTTGCTAAGTAAGTCCTACCTCCTCTGCAAATGAAAGTGATCTGCCGTCTGACTCAGGCACACACTGTACAAAGTGCCAAGTCTGTCTCACACTGCGCATAGTGTTTTAGTGCACACTAAGAAATCCTCTAAAATGCTAATACTTTACTCTGTGTAATAACATTTCCCATGCTCAATTAGCACTCTGCTGTAGTACCCACTGGTGGCTGCCCAAATTTTTTTTTAATTTTTTTTTTAGTTCTTTCCTCATGGGGCCCCCCTTGCTCATCGGGCCCCTGACAGGAGTCACCCCTGTCACCCCCTGATGGCGGCCCTGCTAACTTAACATAATGGCAGACATAAAGTTGATAAAATATGCAATGAGCTAGAGGTATGCAAATTATGACTAGCACTGCCTGTACTTACAAAGTCATGGTAATATATACATTTAAAATAAAAACAAAACAAAAGGAATTACCACTAAATATACAAACACATACAATAAAAACAACTTGGTAGGTAAAATATAATGAAGAAGCTGTTTTCCAGAAGGCTACCTGTTGTAAGTTAGCAGAGGGCAGTTGAAACAGCTGAGTGTAAAAATCTTTGTAATTTTCTGTGAGTTCTGGGAGAGGATATATTCCAAATCAAGCTGTTGTAAGTTATATATATATATACACTATGTATATATACACACACAAGTATGTGCAAAGATATATGTACAAATTCTAGCATTAATAATTATTTAAAAAAAAATAGATAGGCATATCATTATTTCAAGAAATACAAATACACAATAATTTTTGTGAACATATCATATATTAGATTTTTTATTTTTTTTTAAGATTAAAACATTTTTATTTAAAATTACCCCAACATGTGTCAAATAGATCAACCCCTCAGTCAAGGAAGTTACTGGTCCAAGTAAGTATCAGATTATCATACTAACATCATTTTGCAAATAATATCATTAACTATTTACTGTGTGTACATCAAACAGGTATGGTTTTGGTAGCTCCCAACAAGCTGGGACACTGCAGCAGGCCCAACACCACATCCCAGAAATGCAACACACCATCAACTAAATCAAATAAAAATCATCTCAATCCAATCTGGTTATATTTTCCTGATTGGGGAATGAAGGTGAGAATAGTACATTTTGATTGGTAGAATAAGAGGGTCATATGGATTAAACTGAGATGATTTGATTTTTATCTGACTCAGTTCTATCGCGTGCCACATCCGTGAGACACAGCGCCAAGCCCACCCCAGTGTCCCAGCTCACCGTGAGACCCCCAAACCATACTTTAAGCACCTGTAGGAAATGCCTCCCTCTTGTACAAACAATAACGGCTAGATTAGGAGTGGAGCGCAACTCATAATACCAGCGCTTTTGCATTGCTAGGAAGCTATGCGCTCAATAGGGCACACTTCCATAGGCTCCAATGGGAATTTGCCCATTTGAGGGTGCGCTGTAAATTAGCACTTCACTTGTAATTAAGCCCTAAATAGTTAATAATAGTATTATTCGCTAAGTGTTATGATATGATAGTCCATGTTGGAGGTTATTTTTTTTTATTTATTTTTTTTAATTATTATTTTTATTGAGGCAAGCAACACATACAACAGTTACAAAATGAAGGATAACATCTCAAGAGCAAAAATACAGGTCCATAGTCACAAGCAGTAAAATAACATTGGATAAGACGTTAACCCAGACAAAGTATTACTCTTCATCATTGCCTCTTATTTTAATGATTAAGGACTCTAGTGTCTTCTATAGCATAGAGACCCACTCATGGGATCTGATAGTTAGGGCTTATCTGAAGACATGTCACGAGACTCTAAAGAGTCCTCGTCGCTAAATAGAAATTATATGGATTACAAGCTTAATCTAATCTTAATTGAACATTACATAAATATGATATATTTTAGGTGAGCATAGCATATACTGAAAAAGGTCATAGCAATTAGCGTAACAACATAAGGTATAATATTGATCACCACTGTGTCAACTATACTCATCTTCAGGCTAACTTTTAACTAAATAAAGTTACGGCAACCAACAAACTATATGTAGCAAAAGGTATACATGCCAATACAACAATATTGTCCTTCCTTTGTTGATTATCAATCGCCCCAACAGGATCTTATTCTACGAAGAACTCAGGAAACATTTGTGATGGTTACCATAGATTCTCTAACTTCTACGCATCATAACAAGGACTCTAACGCCTGCATTAAATATAAACATGGGCTGGTGCGAGTACAGAAATTACCAAGATGAACATATTGCAGATATTAGAACACACAGTAATAATCAAAACAAAACTTTCAGTAATGGGGCCCGGGGAGCCATTCTTACAGACATGCAGGTACATTTCAGAGCCAAGGCCCTACGGATAGGACAGAGACTACTAAACTCTGTCAAATAAGAGGTGTGGGGGATAAGCTGTTTATCCTTTACCACCCAGTGCGGGGGGGGGGGGTCGGATTCAAAGCTGGTGATGAAGTACCCTTCCTCAGATAAACTATACAACCTAAGGTATACTTGGTATACTAGCACTCCTCAACCCTACATTTATTATCAGAAGGAAGCTATCTTAATTTCAAAGAGAGTGACAATGTTAATTTATAATCTAGTGTAGGACACAGTAGTGAGGGCAACATCCACCGAATTCACCACCAGGGACATAAGGCTAAAGCAGTAATAATGTGTGCCAGGTGTATTTTGGCAATCAGAAAAAATAGCATACTATATGAGTCCAGGTGAACCCTAATAGTTCCCATAGCTAATTTCTTGCTCAACAACTTTTAAGATTAGACATTTACATTTATAGTGTTGAGAAGGGATGGTGCAGATTGATTTAACTAATCTTAAGGGGAGCCTACCCTTCATTTTATGAGCTATGTGGTGGGTAAACCAACTCCCTGAGCAATCATATGAGATGAGGAGAACTTAGTAATACCCAATTTGTAAGTCTTGTTTAACCCTTGGGAATCTACTCTGCCAGGGATATACTTCAGGAGGGCAGTATGTACACATGAATGACACACCCAGCAGCAGGGCTACATCGCAACTAGAAACTGAAGTCTTAATCAGTCATAAACCTCTTACAATGCACATCTCGGAGCAGTCACACAGTAAATATAGTATAAGCAGAAGAAATACATCATGCACTGGGCCAAAAAAAAAAAAAATCAAATATACAAGCTTCCCAAGCAACCATATTATGAGCCCAACCAACTAAGAAAGTGTATATCTGTGCACTTAGGGGCCAGTAAAAAGGATAATAGTCAGGAGCATAGAAATATGTAATGGACAGGAGTATGGGCTATACAAATAACAGCGGAATGCAGTAAATGATATATGGGAGCATGGGGCAGCCCTCCACTGGGAATCCGATGGTATGTCTTCATGAATACAGTGGGCTATCAGTCCATAGTAGGTAGGGCTCCTCTGGTCAGGAGAAGTGTAACTTTAAAGTCTCTCACAAACTCCATAAACAGCTCAGATGCCCTTGACTCCTGCCTGTAGCGTCTGATTAACCCGTTTGCATCTGGGCAAAGCCATCAGCCTCCAAGCGGGGCCAAACAGCCCAGGGATCCCCAGGGGAGCGCAGGCACAAAGACCGGTGCAACCGAGGGCTCCGGCAGCGTACCCAGCATAATTGCCGTGAGGGACCCGCAGGGCTAAAGATAGAGAGAAGCGTGCTTGATAGCGCGTGAGCGTCGCAGTATTCCACAGTACCTGCCTCCATGTGCGAGTGACCATACTTTATTTCTTCCCGCACGTGCAAGCCGTTTGTAGCGACAGAGGCAGGTTGAAGGTCCATCCTGAGAGTCGGTCCCACTGATGCCGGCAATGATGAGTGCGACTGGAAATCTGGAGACCCTGCGGCACACCGTGGCTCCTGTACTCCACTGTACTCCTCTGCAGCGTCATCGTGGTGCGTTCACGCCGCTTGAATTATGGCAATAAAAGCATCGAGTCTCTCACAGAGCTTTTTCCCGTGCTCTTCCAGCAGATCTCTTATACCCTTGTAAAACACTTGGGTCTCCATGTCAGTAGACAGTACACAGTCCCCCAAGATGGCGCCTCAGTATGTGGTGGGTAGCTCCGCTTCAGTTTGTCAGTTTAACATTGTAGACATAGCCACCAAATTATAATCAGCAGACTCAGGCGACCTCCTATGTTAATATCCGTTAGGTATGATGTTTGTCAATAGAGCTATTTAATAAATTGCATACCCGGAGCTCCCAGATTATGCGACCATCTTGGTTGATGGGTAACTCCACCCCCCTCATTTATTAGATATTTTGTATAACAAAAAAATAGAAAATTAACTTTCTATGAGGTATTTCGTTTCTAAATAATATCTCAAAGAAAGTAAATTTTCTATTTATTTGTTATACAAAATATCTAATATATGATATACTTTAACTTTCTATGAGATATTGTAGTTTGTTCAGGTATACATTTAGCTACTTCGTGGACATTAACAGAAGAAAAATAAGAGATTAGCTTTACAGAAATGTGCTTGTTCATGGACAGTTATGAGATGGTATAAATAAAGTTGGGAAGAACAGAATATTCGCAACATCGATGACTCTTATTTTGGGGCCTATTTATGAAATGTCAGTCCGACATGATCCGTTCAGCGGATCATGTCTGACAGACATCGCTGAATGTGGAGAGCAATACGCTCTCCACATTCAGCATTGCACCAGCAGCTCTTGTGAACTGCTGGTGCAACGCCGGCCCCTGCAGATTTGTGGCCGCTAGCAGGGGGTGTCAATCAACCCGATTGTATTCGATCGGGTTGATTTCACTCGATCTCTGTCCGCCTCCTCAGAGCAGGCGGACAAGTTATGGAGCAGTGGTCTTCATAACTGGTGTTTCTGATGAATCTGAAGGCTCGCTAGAAACATGATCCTTCAAGCTCCATACGGAGCTTGATAAATGGGCCCCAATATCAACAGTCCGATGCTCATTGCGCCGTACTTGATGCGCATGTTTTTGACAGACTTTTTAATAAATAAGGCCGTTGTATGTAGATTCGCAGCAGCGATGTCTAGCGATGTCTGGCGAGCGTATTGACTCCAGCGAATGCGTTGAGATTGATGCAATGATAAATCATGATAAATCAGCCCCATTGAGTCTTCTCTGTTACATTGCAAGAATTTTTATACCTGCCCTAATGGACCAAACAAAATGAAAATATATACTTAAAATCTTTTAAAGGGGTATCTCCCTGGACTGCAAAAAATGCATATTTTGCTAACAAAAAGACAATTTTAAAATATTTAGTGCTGGATTACAAGCACAAAAACATTTTAGAACTATTCTTGCATTCGTATTAGAAGAAAGTAAAATGAGCAAAAGCCTAACATTTGGAGGTCAGATTTGGTATGGCCACGCTAACTCTCTTTCCCCATAGACTTCTATAAGGTGTGCTACAAAAGCCTCTTCTGGTTTCGCTCACATGCTAACCCAAAGGTGCACTAAGCCAAGTGCGCTACAGCCATAGGTATGTTAAGAAATACTTTAAATATCATTTTTCACTCATTATGATTATTATTTTAGAAAGGTTTATATAGAAACTTGCATGCTACATTTT
This sequence comes from Bombina bombina, assembly GCF_027579735.1. NCBI lineage: Eukaryota > Metazoa > Chordata > Amphibia > Anura > Bombinatoridae > Bombina > Bombina bombina. The sequence goes on along the minus strand of NC_069501.1, from coordinate 722,844,867 downwards.
GTCTACAGTTCACACAAAAATAAAACCAATCCTTTAACAAAACAATAGAAAAAATCTTGTTTAAAAACAATCCTTATGAAAGGTGTCAAACAACCATATACAGTAGCTATAGAAAAACACTTTAATGTCTACTCACACCAGCCACCTAATAGATGCATATGGATGAGTTAGCAGTGATGCGGATGGAAAAAGATTGCAATAGTTAACTCTGAAAGCCAGGATTTAGTGATCTCCTGTAAAAACACATTTTAATAATGAATGTAATGTTTGTGACAATCACACCGGTGTGAGTAAGAAATACAGTAAGATATGAAATCTAAAATTTTGACATTTATAGATGGTAGTGTCATGAAGTGCCTATATACAGTATGTCCATCATGCCACAATACATATGACATTCATTTGGATTCTGAGGTCCTTATATTCAAAATATGTGTATCTTTTACAAATTAGATTGCACTTTGCATGTCTTTTAAATTAAAACTGAAAAACTGTCAGCTTTAGTTTCCCAGAGAGCGTCATTACTTTCTATGGGCCAGATAATCAAACATTCTCCATTTTATAGAGAGATTATAATGCTAACTTCACAGGGGCAGAACTCACAAATTGTTCTAAAAAAAAAGGGAGTAACCTGGAAATCCCAGAGAGATGCCTTCCATAGAAAGCAATGAATCTCTCTGGGATACATAATTTCACATGGGAGAGAGAAGGTAATTGAAGAACCCCTGGGGAGGATATGAAAGCTCTGTTTGCATCAATTACAAATTAAACTGAAACAGTTGCGGGCCTACTCAAAAGAGGGCCCTGGTGCAAAATCTTTTTTGCCCCCCCCCCCTCCCAAAGATAGTAATATACAGTTGTATGCTAAAGTTTAGGCACCCCTGACAATTTTCATGATTTTCATTTATAAATAATTGGGTGTTTGGATCAGCAATTTCATTTTGATCTATCAAATAACTGAATGTCAGTAATATTTCAGTAGTGAAATGAGGTTTATTGGATTAACAGAAAATGTGCAATATGCATCCAAATGAAATTAGACAGGTGCATAAATTTGGGCACCCTTGTCATTTTGTTGATTTGAATACCTTTAATTACCTAGCACTGATTAATGGGAACACACAATTGACTTGGTGAGCCCATTAAGCCTTGAACTTCATAGACAGGTGCATCATGAGAAAAGGCATTGAAGGTGGCCAATTGCAAGTTGTTGTTCTCTTTGACTCTCCTCTGAAGAGTGGCAACATGGGGGCCTCAAAACAACTCTCAAATGACCTGAAAACAAAGATTGTTCAACATTATGGTTTAGGGGAAGACTACAAAAAGCTATCACAGAGATTTAAACTGTCAGTGTCCACTGTGAGGAACATAGTGAGGAAATGGAAGACCACAGGCACAGTTCTTGTTAAGGCCAGAAGTGGAAGGCCAAGTAAAATATCGGAGAGGCAAAGGATGGTGAGAACGGTCAAAAACAGCCCACAGACCACCTCCAAAGACCTACAACATCATCTTGATGCAGATGTTGCCACTGTGCATCGTTCAACAATTCAGCGCACTTTGCACAAGGAGAAGCTGTATGAGAGAGTGATGTGGAAGAAGCCTTTTCTGCACACACGCCACAAACAAAGTCGCTTGAGGTATGAAAACACACATTTAGACAAGCCAGCTTAATTTTGGAAGAAGGTGCTGTGGACTGATGAAACAAAGTTTGAGTTATTTGGACATAACAAGGGGCATTATGCATCGAGGCAAAAGAACACAGCATTCCAAGACAAACACTTGTTACCCACAGTAAAATTTTGTGGATGTTCCATCATGCTGTGGGGCTGTGTGGCCAGTGCCGGTACTGGGAATCTTGTTAAAGTAGAGGGTTGCATGGATTCCACACAATATCAGCAGATACTTGAGAATAATGTTGAGGAATCAGTCACAAAGTTGAAGCTACGCCGGGGCTAGATATTTCAACAAGATAACGACCCAAAACACTGCTCAAAATCTACTCTGGCATTTATAAAGAGAAACAAGTACAATGTTCAGGAATGGCCATCACAGTCCCCAGATCTGAATATCATTGAAAATTTGTGGGGTGATTTGAAGCAGGCTATCCGTGTTCGGCCTCTATCAAACCTAACTGGAGATTTTTTGCAAGGAAGAATGGTCCAAAATACCTTCATCCATTATCCAGACACCGATTACAGGCTATAGGAAGCATCTAGAGGCTGTTATTTCTGCTAAAGGAGGATCTACTAAATATTGATGTGATATTTCTGTTAGGGTGCCCAACTTTATGCATATTGCATATTTTCTGTTAATCCAATAAACCTAATTTCACTACTGAAATATTACTGTGTCCTTCAGTTATTTGATAGATCAAAATTAAATTGCTGATCCAAACACCCAGTTATTTATAAATGAAAATCATGGAAATTGTCAGGGGTGCCTAAAATTTTGCATACAACTGTACATGTAGCTCTGGATAATGATTTTGAGTAGATAGATGGACCTGCAACCTGCCCTAATAAAAGTCTCCCCTGCATTAGGTTTGTACACATTCTGCACATGCATATGTATAGACTGACTGCTATAGGCCCCACCAGCTCTTAGGCCCTGGTGCCAACGCACCTGCTGCACCAATGGTAGTTCCGCCTCAGAACTGAAATGTTTTCCACTACAATTTAACTTGCTTTTGTCTATATTTTAGTATATATTACTTTTCTTTTAAAATAAGTGTACTGTGAACTAATATCTAGCTATATAACATATATTTTGAAAACTGGCAGAAAAGATTGTGTTGTTTTCTGATCAAAAAATCATCTTATGATCATTTGAAAATAGCAACATTTCGCACCTGATTAAACTAAAAATGTATTAAACCAAATTTACTTAAAATGATTTTTAGTAACTTATTTCCAACAGTTGCACCAACTTTGCAAAGCCATTAAAATGTTACAATCATTTGAAAGTAAGGGTTAAAGACAGAACACTTGTTTGAACATTATTGCAAAAATAACAGCATGTGCCATGAAAGAGCCCTGTCTTGTTCCGATAATTAATAGCTGATTATGTCTCTGAATTTATATTGGCCAAAAACTTTCTGCAACTGTTTTAGCAATATTGTTCTGGATTTATTTTTACTATTAATTTTAAATGACTGACCAGCCTCCAATACCAACTTAGATCATATACTCTAAAGCCAAAAGTAACATCCATGGGGCCGATTTATCAAACCTTCAACTGATAATACGCTGGAATCTCGTTTCATATTAGATGCACATCTGTAGTTAGCAAAGCATCAACATAGTCAAATGTTGAAATGTGTGACGAAATATACACTCCCGCAAGATCAATCCGACGCAGATCGATGCTTATCTTATTTGAGCGGAATACTGATCATTCCCCGTCATATTCTAGTCTATTTAAACCTCTAAGTTATCAAATATTCAACAGGTACGCTCGCGTTTATTCCCACGCAGCATACCTATCGTTCAAACTGCCACCTCAGAGGCCATGAATGCCATAGAAATCAATGGGAGTCTGAAAACACTGAAAGGTTTGTGAAACTTTTTAGACGCTGATACAAATAAAACCAATACAATCACCTAGATTACGAGTTTTGTCTGTAAAAACTTGCGGAGCTAACGCTCCTTTTTTTCCAGCGCTCTCTTAAAACAACTCTGGTATTACGAACTAGTATTTAGAAATTAGTACATTTCCCCATTATTGATTCAAAGCATAGATTTGCAAAGCATAGAGGAACTATATTCCCACACTATTCCCCTATGTTACAGATAGCATTTGAGTCCTATTTATGCACAGAGATCCCCAGATGTAGCCCAATAGATCCCGCAATTAGCTTGAATAGGGGAGTCTACTAGATACCCAGGGCCGGATTGGGCAGCCGGGATACCGGGAAAAATCCCGGTGGGCCGCTGGCCGACAGCTCAGCTGGGCTGGCAGGCCTGGCCCTGTGTTATAATTATATTTCTTGTTTGTTTGTTCACTATGGGAAGTGAAACATACAGGATTTCTTATAGCAATTATTATAGGAATTGACAAAAAATATGTATAGTGTTACAGGTTGGTTAACAGAATAAGACTTTTGCTAGGTTAACCTATCTGTGTTAATATTTGCCAGCTAGATAGTTTTATCCTACAAACACTGTAGTCTGCAGTAAACTAATTAGGCAGGGTTAAAGTTCAGGTTCATGCAATAATACTGTCCAGATAATCAGTGAGATATTGATCAAAGTAGATACTGAAGCGAATGTAATATAAGGTATCAAGTAATAGTATTGGTAAACATACGACCTGATAATCAGTTCTGGAAACAGAGGTGTGCAAAGTTATATGAGAGACCGCGGAGGTTTGCGGCTTGCAGCGTGGAGCTGTGTGAGAATGGCTCCAGGCGGTAGCTGATGACGTCAGCGGGTAGCAGCCGATACTGGTCTGAGACAAGCCGAAAGTACAAGCTGCGGTTAGTAGCGAGAGCGAGAGTGCCGCTCTGAGATGCTGGGGAAATTTAGGTGGAGCCGGATTGGCTCAGTTTCACACACAGTTCACTGAGAATTGCAGATAATCCAGCATAGAAGAGAGGCAAAGGTGTGTCTTAAATAGGCAGGTGCATTCATTAAAGGGCAGTGAGCAGAGAAAAAAGGAAGGATCTGACATATCCCCCCCCCAAGAACACCCACAGCGAGGGTTCTAAGGACAAGGTCTTTCCGGATTTCTACGGTGGAAAAGTGAAACACACCTGGGGGCCGTGACTGAAGTAGCAGGTTCCCATGAGTCTTCAGAATGATCATACCCTTTCCATCGTACTAGATATTCCAAAACACCCCTTCGCCTCCTGGAGTCAAGAATAGCTTCTATCTCATATTCCAAATCCTGGGAAAGAACATGTGTAACGGAATCCACGGTAAATCTGTCGGAAAGACAGGGTTTAACCAGGGAGACATGGAAAGTCGGGTGCAACTTATATGAGTGAGGCAGTTGTAGAGTGACAGTAGCTGGATTCCTAACGGCAATTATAGGAAAAGGACCTATAAATAGCTTACTCATTTTCTTGGAGGGTGTATGTAAGCGCAAATTTTTTGTTGACAACCAGACTAGTTGTCCAACCTGGTAGACAGGTTGAGGCTTATGCCGCAAGTCATAATAACGTTTATGGGATGCTTGTGCATGTTTTATGTTGTCTCGAGCAACTGACAAGGTCTGGGAGATGTCATTCACAGTGTCGTTGACTTTAGGACAGGGAGATGGTGTATAAGGAAGGAAGCTGATTCTGGGATGGAGTCCATGATTGAGAAAGAAAGGGCTAAAGCCAGTTGAAGAATTCTTAGCGTTGTTGTAGGCGAATTCTGCCAGAGCTAGATGGTCAGCCCATTGATCCTGTTGGTTGGAGCAAAAGCAGCGAAGGTACTGCTCCAACCACTGATTGGTGCGCTCTGCCTGTCCATTCGTTTGTGGATGATATGAAGTTGTGAGCTTTTGAGTTACTTGTAGAGTATTACATAAATGTCTCCAAAAGCGAGAGGTGAATTGTGATCCTCTGTCCGAAAGGAGTACCATAGGCAACCCATGTAATCTAACAATGTTCCTGATAAACAAGTCGCAAGTTTGTTGTGCAGTGGGTACTCCTATAGCTGGTATGAAATGCGCCATCTTTGTTAGTAAATCAACTACTACAAAAATGGAGGTGTAGGACAAAGATTTTGGTAGATCGACAATAAAATCCATTGCGAGATGAGTCCAAGGAGTTTCTGGAACTGGATATGGTTGTAGAAGTCCCATTGGAGATTGATGTGATGGTTTACACGTGGCACAAATACCACAATTTGAAATATAGTCTTCTACAGAGGAAAGCATAGTTGGCCACCAGTAATTACGCTTAAGTAGCTCTAGAGTTTTTTGTATGCCTAAGTGTCCCGTGAGTGGGGAATCATGATGAGCTCGTAAAAGAGAAATTCTATACTGAGGTGGTATGTATAGATGTTTACCATGGTAATATAAACCATCTGGATTTCTTTGCAGAAGATGAGTTGGTTTTGTGGAATCCTGATTTTGAGCTTTCTGGAACTGAGGATCTTTATGAACGAGTAGACCTAAAAAGTTTGATGAGGGTATAACTGTAGACGGGGTTTCCACATTGAGCGGTCTAATGTCTTTGCGGGAGAGGGCGTCAGCTTTGCCGTTTCGACTACCAGGTCTGTAGGTGATGAGATAATTGAATCGTGAGAAATAGAGATTCCAGCGGAGTTGTCTGGAGGAGAGAGTCCTACTTTGTTGTAAATATTGTAAATTTTTGTGATCTGTAATAACGATAATAGGGTGTAAAGCTCCCTCTAATAGATGTCGCCATTGCTCAAATGCAGTTTTGATGGCCAGTAATTCCTTTTCCCCTATGGGGTAATTTCGTTCAGCTGGTAGCATGAGCCTGGAAAGATAGGCGACAGGATGCATCACATCAGTAAGTGATTGTTTCTGTGACAACACTGCCCCCAGAGCATAATCTGACGCATCAACCTCTACAATAAATTGTAAATCTGGGTCTGGGAATTTAAGAATAGGTGCCGTGGTGAAGTCAGTTTTCAACTGTTGGAAGACTCTCTGACAGTCAGATGTCCAGTTAAAAGTGTTTGTGTGTTTTGTTAAATCAGTAAGTGGTTTAGCAGTCTGGGCGAAATTACGAATAAACTTTCGATAGAAATTCGCAAAACCAAGGAATCTTTGTACTTGTTTGCGATTTTTTGGGGTAGGCCACTGAGTGATAGCATGGATTTTAGAGTCATCCATCTTAATACCAGTGTTCGATATAATGTAACCCAAGAAAGTGACTTGACTGCAATGAAATTCACACTTTTCTAGTTTAGCGTATAACTTATGTTGACGAAGTCTTGCTAACACTGTTCTCACGTGGGTCACATGTTGTTGTATAGTATCAGAATAGATCAAGATGTCGTCAAGATAAACTACTATAAAGGTGTCCAAGATGTCTTTAAAAATGTCATTTATGAAACATTGGAATGTAGCTGGAGCGTTACATAACCCAAAAGGCATAACGGTATATTCATACAAGCCATAACGAGTTCTGAAAGCTGTTAACCATTCGTCTCCAGCTCTCATTCTTATAAGATTGTAAGCACCCCTGAGGTCCAATTTTGTGAAGACTTTGGCAGTGCGCAATCTTTCTATCAATTCAGGGATGAGGGGTAATGGGTAGCGATTTTTCTTGGTACGTTTGTTTAACTCCCTGTAGTCAATAATTGGTCTGAGTGACTGATCTTTGTTTTTAACAAAAAATATACCTGCGCCAGCAGGTGAGGTGGAAGGTCTAATAAACCCTTTTGCTAGATTTTCCTGTAGATATAATTTTAGGTGATCTAATTCGGGTTTAGATAGGGGGTATATGTGACCCACTGGTATTGTGGAGCCAGGTAAGAGGTCTATAGGACAGTCGTAGGTCCTGTGTGGCGGAAGTGTCTGTGCATCAGTCTTGTTAAATACGTCTTGGAAATCAGTATATTCGGATGGCAACTGAGAAGTAGATGAGAGAAGAATGTTATTGAGAGGGAAACAAGTTTGAGAGCAGTAGGAAGACGTTAGGTCTACAGTCAATTTGTGCCAGTCAAAGATAGGTTTATGGAGTTGTAACCAAGTAAGACCTAATATAACAGGATATAGAGGACTAGGTATAATGTCAAAGCTGATAGATTCTCTATGTCCTGTGGAGGTGCACATAAGTAAGGGAGTGGTTTCAAGAGTTACTGGACCATAGGATAATGAAGACCCATCAACCAAATTTATAGAAACAGGAGACATTTTTGCTTGTGAGGGTATTTTATTTCTATTTACAAAATCACAATCAATGTAATTTCCTGAAGCGCCTGTATCAATAATCGCATCAATCTTTAGGCAATGTAGATCCCACTGTAAAGTAAAAGACATAGAAATATGTGGTTGTTTTGGTCTGTTTAGTGAAAGACTAAGAAATGTTGAAGAAGTCTTACCGTTTTTTGTCTTTTTTAAGAGAGGACAAGCTGTCAGGTCATGCTCAGGGGCAGCGCAGTACATACACAGACGATGAGTGCGTCTTCTGCCCTTCTCCTCAGGTGATAAAGGACCTCTGATAAATCCAATATCCATTGGAGTCTCATTATCCCTAGAGGGTACTGGTGGAGTATTCTGTCTCTTGTATGAGGTTGGGGTGTTTGCCCTCTCTTGTTTGCGTTCCCTTATACGCCTATCAATTGTAGTACAATGTGTGAAGAGATCCTCCAAATGCTCTGGTACACCAGTACGGGAGAGCTCATCTTTGATGTCTTCTGAAAGCCCAATCCTGAACTGATGTCTAAGCGAGGGTTCATTCCACTTTGATTCAATTGCATAGATTTTAAATTGTGATATATAATTTTCTACAGGTTGTCTGCCCTGTCTCAAGGCCCTGAGAGAGGATTCGGCAGATTCCTGTTTAAAAGGATCTTCATATAGTGAGGATAGAGCCTTTAGAAAATCCTGTATAGAGTTTAGAATGGGATTCTGATTTTCAAACAAACTATCCGCCCAGACACGGGGTTCACCCCTTAAATAAGAGATAGTAGTCAACACCTTAATTCTATCAGTGCTATAAGTTCTGGGTTTTAGTTCAAACATCAAAAGACAAGCATTTCTAAATTCCTTAAACATTGCTCTATTGCCACTAAATGTGTCAGGAAAAGACACCTGTGGTTCAGGATATGCTTCTGAATGTGCAGTTTTAGCAGTATACATATCTCTAAGGCAATCTTTGAGCACCTGATTTTCAGTTTGCACATCTCTGAGAGTTAAATTTACAGAATCCATACGTTGAGTTAAAGTGGCAATTTGGTTTGCAATTTCTGTCATATCCATAGTGCTATACCTGTATTTAGATGCTGGATTATACTGTTATAATTATATTTCTTGTTTGTTTGTTCACTATGGGAAGTGAAACATACAGGATTTCTTATAGCAATTATTATAGGAATTGACAAAAAATATGTATAGTGTTACAGGTTGGTTAACAGAATAAGACTTTTGCTAGGTTAACCTATCTGTGTTAATATTTGCCAGCTAGATAGTTTTATCCTACAAACACTGTAGTCTGCAGTAAACTAATTAGGCAGGGTTAAAGTTCAGGTTCATGCAATAATACTGTCCAGATAATCAGTGAGATATTGATCAAAGTAGATACTGAAGCGAATGTAATATAAGGTATCAAGTAATAGTATTGGTAAACATACGACCTGATAATCAGTTCTGGAAACAGAGGTGTGCAAAGTTATATGAGAGACCGCGGAGGTTTGCGGCTTGCAGCGTGGAGCTGTGTGAGAATGGCTCCAGGCGGTAGCTGATGACGTCAGCGGGTAGCAGCCGATACTGGTCTGAGACAAGCCGAAAGTACAAGCTGCGGTTAGTAGCGAGAGCGAGAGTGCCGCTCTGAGATGCTGGGGAAATTTAGGTGGAGCCGGATTGGCTCAGTTTCACACACAGTTCACTGAGAATTGCAGATAATCCAGCATAGAAGAGAGGCAAAGGTGTGTCTTAAATAGGCAGGTGCATTCATTAAAGGGCAGTGAGCAGAGAAAAAAGGAAGGATCTGACACCCTGGCTGCTGTGTGCTGAGTTTGGAATTGCGGTCCTGTTTACACACTGACTAACTCAGACTCCCCACTAAAGCTGCAGCAGCAGTGAGACAGTGTAGTAACTTTTTTTTTTAAACTACTTTGTTAGTTGTTACATAATATTTAACCCCCTCTCCGCTGGTGGCCCACTGCCTCTGCATGCAAGTTAAACAAACCGGGCCGTCTGGCGCTGCGGCCGCTGGTGCTGCAGGCTGTTAGTAAACCCTAAGACCTTAGTCAGTGGTCACTTACTAAACCAGCCAGCCTGCCATCTGAGATCTCTACAGTGACTGAGTCTGTGTCGGTCTCAGTGACAGTCTCACACAGTCAGTCACAGGCTCAGTAATGTACTGTCTCAGTATGTCTCACAGGCAGGCCAGCGGAGGAGGACTCACTCAGGATGATTCAGGTCAGGATTTAGTCATCCTCATTATGCAGCCTGGTCAGGACAGGAGGTGGTGCGGGCCGCGGGCCAGCGGCTGTGATGTCATGACAACTTGTAAGTTGACTCAGTCACTGCACCACGTGACATAGTGGAGGACTGGAGGGAGTGGGAGCCTCAGCCTGGGAGCAGCAGCGGCTGCGTGCCTGCGTCGGTCAGTGACAGTGAGCACTGAGCTGAGAGCTCGAGTAGACATTCAAGCAGGCCATGTGGGGTCAGTGGTCACATGTGACACAGTGCTATCGAGTGGCCCAGCAGTCAGTGCAGTGGACAGTGGGAGAGACAGCAGGGAGGGACAACACAGCACTGCCACTGTACTGAAGAGACTAGAGTGGCTGCAACTTTGGACAGCAGCGCAGCACTGCAGCAGGCATTGGCAAAAGCAGCAGAGCAGAGAGGCAGGCAGCAGGGGCAGGCACATCATTCGGTAACGTAACAGTTCAGTCATGTTTGTATCTGTATGCAGTATATTATATATATTTGTTTATATTATTATTGTGATTAACTTTTTGTGAAGATGACTTGTGAACAGATTGTGATGATAGTATAGTGGCTGAGACTGAGTGTGAAGTCCAGTAGAACTGTAGAAGACAGACTGACTGTGTCAAAAATTTAAAAATATGGCAGACTGTTTTATATAAGCATCATGGCATCTACACTTCATGCAGATATATTCATTTATGGTGGAGATATATTTATTCATAGTGTTTTTACTTTGAGCATTTTTGCAAAAGCAGGTGTTGGGCTAAATTCTCTAGATAATCTATACTAGAGAATGTAGCCCAACACCTGCTTTTGCAAAAATGCTCAAAGTAAAAACACTATGAATAAATATATCTCCAACATTAACCATAATGAATATATGTAATGTGCATGAAGTGTAGATGCCATGCTTATATAAAACAGTCTGCCATTTTTTTCTTTTTTTAGTCATAGCAGCTTCTCAGTAATTTACTCTTCAGGCCTGCATGAAGTGTTTCTTTTTCTACTGAAAATAAAAAAAAAGCAGTTCATAAAGTAAGGAGGTTTGTGTTTGTAAATTTTAACTATGCAATACAGACAAATCAGATGAGATCACTGGACAGTACTGGACACTAATAATCCTGAAAGGGATTTTAATTTAAGATTTTTTTTTACTGCCTGTTCTAAGTTAGAAGCATTCTTCTTGCATTTAAAGAACATTATTTCACAGAATATGAAGTTACTGTAAATAATGCATTGTTGCATGATGCATCATAAAGAACATTATCTCACAGAATATGAAGTATATATATATAATATGTATACTTCATATTCTGTGAGATATAATGTTCTTTATGATGCAAGAATGCTATGCTTTTAAATTAGAGCAGGCAGTAAAAAAATAAATAAATCTAAAATCCATTTCAGGATTATTAGTGTCCACCTGTCCAGTGATGTTTAAATCTTAGTTGCTTGTTTGGTCTACTTATATCAGTGTTTTAAAGGGACATAACACTCAAAAGATTTTTTTAAATTATTCAGACAGAGCATACAATTTTAAAAAAACTTTCCAATCCACTTTGCTAATATACTGGTATCATTTTATGAAGGAGCAGCAATGCACTACTGAGATCTATTTAGTGCATAATGTGAGCCAATGACAAGAGGCATATATGCTTTTAACAAAGGATACTAACAGAACAAGGAAAATTAGGTAAAATAAGTAAATTGAATAGTTGTTTAAAATGACATGCTCTATCTAAATCAAGTACATTTTGACTTTTTACCTAAGAGAGGCTGTGTGAACCAATCAGGCCCATTTATCAAAGGTCTTGCGGACCTGATCCGACACTGCGGATCAGGTCCGCAAGACCTCGCTAAATGCGGAGAGCAATACGCTCTCCGCATTTAACATTGCACCAGCAGCTCACAAGAGCTGCTGGTGCAACGCCGCCCCCTGCTGACTCGCGGCCAATCGGCCGCCAGCAGGGAGCTGTCAATCAACCCGATCGTATTCGATCGGGTTGATGTCTGGCGATTCCTGTCCGCCTGTTCAGAGCAGGCGGACAGGGTTATGGAGCAGCGGTCTTTTGACCGCTGCTTCATAAGTTGTGTTTCTGGCGAGTCTGAAGACTCGCCAGAAACACGGCCCTTCAAGCTCCATACGGAGCTTGATAAATGGGCCTGTATGTGTGTGTTTGAGAGAGAGACTGTGTGAGCCTATGTGTGTGTGTGTGTGAACCTATGTGTGTGTTTGAGAGACAGACTGTGTGAGCCTATGTGTGTGTGTGTGTGAACCTATGTGTGTGTGTGAAAGACTATGTGAACCTATGTGTGTGTGAGAGAGACTGTGTGAGCATATGTGTGTGTGTGTGTGTGTGTGTGGGAGAGAGACTGTGTGAGTGGGCCTATGTGTGTGAGAGAGACTGTGCGAGTGGGCCTTGTGGTGACATTTTTATCACAGGGATATTGGAATATAGCTCACAGATTTTATAACTGGCAATTCACATAGCTGGTTTATTCAAGTAGTTCTTTTGTCTAGTGTCTGTCTAGAAAGACACACCCAATGGTCTTTTTGAGTGACATTTGATAAGCCACTCCCTTTTGAATTTGGGTATAAAATACTGTAACACCAGAGCCTCTGTCTCTCTTTTTATCCTGGGCATGCTGTAAAGATGGCTGAAACTCTGAAGAAATATGGCTAAGTACATTCCTATGATTATTTTAGCAGTATTGAACAAATTGGGGTTAGTGTGTAGTAAAGTTGCCCTGTATCTTAAAATGTGGACTGTATCTGTAAAATAGATTTATATATATATACCTGTAAATATTTATCTTATTATTAACATATATTGATTCCTAAATAAACTGTTTGGCAAATAGTGGAGGCCCTCTCATAGAGTTTATTTCACAATTTATCTGTGTTGGTTTTAGTGGTTTCACCATAGAGATTTTAGTATATTATATTTAGTAGAAAGTAAAGATATTTTAAATTAATAGATAACCACATTTTGGCGGCCATGAAGTTGTAGATGAATCCATATGCCATTTAGTTTTGCAGGAATCAAATGAATGTTGATTTATTTTAAATTTAACTGCAGTAAATGTAGATTTGATGTTTTATAGCAAAGATTTTGTATTTAGTACTTTATTTAAAAAGCGCAAATAGTGGTTGGTTTTCAGAAGGCCTGTTGTATGTTTCTCAAGAAAAGCATGGCTTTAAAAAAACCTGTATTTCTGGTCTGTATAAATTTGCATTTGCATAGAGTTACATCAGGGAAGCACATGATGGTTGGTTTCAGCAGGCCTGCTGTTTGTAGCTTGCTAAATCTTAAATAACCCCCACAGTGTTATCTATATGGCCCATGTGTACTTTCTGTCTCTTTGTGTTGAAAAGAGATTTTAAAAAAAAGCATGTGATAAGAGGCAACCCTAAAAGTCTTAGAAATTATCATATGACTGCAAACAGGTGTATAATATGTATTAATACTTTCCCCTTCTGGTGAACCGCAGCCATCCCACAGTCTCTCCCAAGGTCTGTGTGAATATATCAGGTGTGCTAGCTGGAGGCGCTGGTTCAGCTTGTATCAGTCGTTGGTATCTTCCTTTCCTTTCCTTCCTCAGTTGTATAAGTCTAGGTGCAAAATAGTGGTGCTGAAATATCAGACAATACACCATACAAAGGTGAATATCTACTCACAGTGTATATTGCAGGTTACCGGCTCCTTCCCAATATGAAAAGACAATATCACAGATTCAGTAAAAAAGTTTGTCTTTATTTGGAGCCAAAGGTAGTTTATGGGTGTCTTCCATCCGGAGCGAAGCGGCAGGATCCTGAAGACCTCCAGCGCGGAACATCCATCCGGACCGACGACTGAACGACGAATGACTGTTCCTTTAAGGGACGTCATCCAAGATGGCGTCCCTCGAATTCCGATTGGCTGATAGGATTCTATCAGCCAATCGGAATTAAGGTAGGAATTTTCTGATTGGCTGATGGAATCAGCCAATCAGAATCTAGTTCAATCCGATTGGCTGATCCAATCAGCCAATCAGATTGAGCTCGCATTCTATTGGCTGATCGGAACAGCCAATAGAATGCGAGCTCAATCAATCTTGGATGACGTCCCTTAAAGGAACAGTCATTCGTCGTTCAGTCGTCGGTCCGGATGGATGTTCCGCGCTGGAGGTCTTCAGGATCCTGCCGCTTCGCTCCGGATGGAAGACCATAGAAGATGCCGCCTGGATGATGACTTCAATCGGATGGAAGATCCTCTTCTGCCCCGCTTGGATGAAGACTTTGACCGGATCATGGACCTCTTCAGCCCCCCGCTTGGGCTTGGATCAGGACATCGGAGGAGCTCTTCAGGACGGATCGGTGAACCTGGATGGTGAAGACAAGGTAGGAAGATCTTCAGGGGCTTAGTGTTAGGTTTATTTAAGGGGGGTTTGGGTTAGATTAGGGGTATGTGGGTGGTGGGTTGTAATGTTGGGGGGGGGTATTGTATTTATTCTTTTACAGGCAAAAGAGCTGAAATTCTTGGGGCATGCCCCGCAAAGGGCCCTGTTCAGGGCTGGTAAGGTAAAAGAGCTTGTAACTTTTTTAATTTAGAATAGGGTAGGGAATTTTTTATTTTGGGGGTGTTTGTTATTTTATTAGGGGGCTTAGAGTAGGTGTAATTAGTTTAAAATTGTTGTAATATTTTTCTTATGTTTGTAAATATTTTTTTATTTTTTGTAACTTAGTTCTTTTTTATTTTTTGTACTTTAGCTAGTTTATTTAATTGTATTTATTTGTAGGAATTGTGTTTAATTAATTTATTGATAGTGTAGTGTTAGGTTAATTGTAGGTAATTGTAGGTAGTTTATTTAATTATTTTATTGATAGGGTAGTGTTAGGTTTAATTATATCTTAGGTTAGGATTTATTTTACAGGTAAATTTGTTATTATTTTAACTAGGTAACTATTAAATAGTTCTTAACTATTTAATAGCTATTGTACCTGGTTAAAATAATTACAAAGTTGCCTGTAAAATAAATATTAATCCTAAAATAGCTATAATATAATTATAATTTATATTGTAGCTATATTAGGATTTATTTTACAGGTAAGTATTTAGCTTTAAATAGGAATAAGTTATTTAATAAGAGTTAATTTATTTCGTTAGATGTAAATTATATTTAAGTTAGGGGGGTGTTAGTGTTAGGGTTAGACTTAGCTTTAGGGGTTAATCCATTTATTAGAATAGCGGTGAGCTCCGGTCGTCAGATTAGGGGTTAATAATTGAAGGTAGGTGTCGGCGATGTTAGGGAGGGCAGATTAGGGGGTTAATACTATTTATTATAGGGTTAGTGAGGCGGGTTAGGGGTTAATAACTTTATTATAGTAGCGCTCAGGTCCGCTCGGCAGATTAGGGGTTAATAAGTGTAGGCAGGTGTCGGCGACGTTGAGGGGGGCAGATTAGGGGTTAATAAATATAATATAGGGGTCGGCGGTGTTAGGGGCAGCAGATTAGGGGTACATAGGGATAACGTAGGTGGCGGCGCTTTGCGGTCGGAAGATTAGGGGTTAATAATTTTAAGTAGCTGGCGGCGACGTTGTGGGGGGCAGGTTAGGGGTTAATAAATGTAATACAGGGGTCGGCGGGGTTAGGGGCAGCAGATTAGGGGTACATAAGTATAACGTAGGTGGCGGTCGGCAGATTAGGGGTTAAAAATTTTAATCGAGTGGCGGCGATGTGGGGGGAGCTCGGTTTAGGGGTACATAGGTAGTTTATGGGTGTTAGTGTACTTTAGGGTACAGTAGTTAAGAGCTTTATGAACCGGCGTTAGCCAGAAAGCTCTTAACTCCTGCTATTTTCAGGCGGCTGGAGTTTTGTCGTTAGAGCTCTAACGCTCACTTCAGAAACGACTCTAAATACCAGCGTTAGAAAGATCCCATTGAAAAGATAGGATACGCAAATGGCGTAGGGGGATCTGCGGTATGGAAAAGTCGCGGCTGAAAAGTGAGCGTTAGACCCTTTCCTGACTGACTCCAAATACCAGCGGGCGGCCAAAACCAGCGTTAGGAGCCTCTAACGCTGGTTTTGACGGCTACCGCCGAACTCCAAATCTAGGCCTCAGTCTTTCAAGTGATAACTTACTGCCACAAAGGAAAGAGCCAAAACAAGCAGTAAAACAAGATAAAATGCAAATGGGCCCCACTAAAAACCCAAGTTCTGTTCCAATTGCCCCTGTCATAATTTCTGAGAATTTTAACAACCTGAAAGTTCCTACAGGTTTTTCAAATCAGACTAGGCCAATGACTGTAGCAGATAAAGACATTTTTAAGAAATGGTGGGGCACAATCCCCACAAACAGCTTTAATAACTTTTCATATTGGTTTCACAAGGGAACTGAAAAAGCCATAAAATTAGGTATGAGCATGCCGGAATGGACAGAATTGCTTCAAGATGCCATGGGCCCCTATGCCAACAGGTTATTAGGATTTAATTCAAGTATATGTGATCAGGCTGGCAGAATAGCTAAAACCTTTTTCAATTTTACTAGTCTAGAGAAAGAGATTAGTGAAATTACCATGAGACCACTAGATGGGCCATTTGAAGTAGCAAAAAGAGTTTTATTTTGGTGTGTGCTGCGCCAGCCACAGACCCAAATGGTCTGGGGGTCACCAGCTCACATACAGAGGGTACTTGAAGCTCTCCCCAGAAAATGTCAGGAGTTTGTAAAGCTGTATGATCCAAACTCCACAAACCTACATATGGTGCTGACTAGAGCTGAGAAGTGGTGGAATTATCACCCATACACCATTAAGGCAAATTCTGCAGTGAAGCAGTCAATGGAGAATAATCTGAATATTCACAGGCTGGAATCAGAGAGGGGTAATAGAAGGAATGTTTGTGGATATCAGAATAGTAGAGCATCAAATACAGAAAACTGGAGAGACAGGAATTTAAATGGCGATATTAACAGAGGAGAAAATTGGAGGCTGAGGTCAAACAAGATAAACAATAAGGCCAACTTAAGTTATTGGGAACTCAAACAAAAAAACAGGAGAATGAGAGATCAAATTGGGTTTCAAAAGAAGCAACTGACAGAGCTGGAGGGCTCAAATTAAATCATTCATTTTTTTTTTATAAGCATATTTGTTTGCAGTACATTTGTATTGTGTAATGTGTACTTTAGTTTTAAGTTCAATTAATAATTCTAAGTGTTTTTCATTATTAAGTTTTAAATGCCAATATTAAGAATGTATAGTTAATTGATGCATTCTCTTTCTAAAAAAAACAATAACAGATACCTCCATTGTGATTAGTTTTGGGAGGCCACATGCAATACCATTTCTATGTAAACTGTCTGAAGTCTTATCTTGCAGGAAGAAAACCAATGAAGATAGAAGGCTTCTCACCTTTCCTTCCAGTTTTTCCCCAATAACACATATTATAGATTGTTGTTTTTCAGGTGTCTTCAGGACTGATCTTACCATGAAGCTATGATGGTGGCGTTGGACAAATTAAATAAGTATAATGTATCACAATGGAGATGTAAAATGGTGCATTAGGCCAAAATAATTTATATATATATATATATATATATATATATATATATATATATAGCATAAAGGGGTAAATAATCATATAAATCAAGCAACATAAGTTAAGTAAGGGTGCGAGTGGGATGATGCAATAACAGAGGCACTTTCCAACTTGAAGTTAATAACTGTGAATGTGGTTTCTACTGCAGATGGAGTGTTGTAGTGTGAAGTAAATATATGCCTGGTTTTAATCTTTTTTCATTCCTTTGAGGGTCTTGGAAAAAACAAAGTGGTTCAAAGAGATAGATTTGGTAAAGCAAAAGCAAGGACCATATGCCAAAAGCAAGGACCAGATGCCAAAAGATGACAACAAAGAACTTCAGTGAACCATTATAACTTTTGTTTTACAGGCACAATTCACACTTTCTTAATAAAGATTTTACTACACGCATACCCATCTAGTGTACCCACACTCACACACTCATACACGAACGTTTCCCAATATTTAAGACCATTGTATAAATGTTGCTAATGGGGTTTAGCATAGGATTTTGTGTTTCTATGTATAATTTTAAATTAATTTTTCTAATGAATTGTATAAAGTTAGATTAGGAATTGACAGTCCTAGGAAAGTACAGAAGAGCTCATATCGCTGAGGGAATGATTCCGAAGGGATGGTGGGAGAATTTCTCCTGTAAGGTTTTCGCTCCCACTGTGTTCTTCTGTACTAGTGGGTATAACTAGAAAATGGGGCAACATAGGAGAAGAAAAAGTGAGGGAATGTGGTGACATTTATATTCCAATATCACAGGGATATTGGAATATAGCTCACAAATTTTATAACTGGCAATTCACATAGCTGGTTTATTCAAGTAGTTCTTTTGTCTAGTGTCTGTCTAGAAAGACACACCCAATGGTCTTTTTGAGTGACATTTGATAAGCCACTCCCTTTTGAATTTGGGTATAAAATACTGTAACACCAGAGCGTCTGTCTCTCTTTTTATCCTGGGCATGCTGTAAAGATGGCTGAAACTCTGAAGAAATATGGCTAAGTACATTCCTATGATTATTTTAGCAGTATTGAACAAATTGGGGTTAGTGTGTAGTAAAGTTGCCCTGTATCTTAAAATGTGGACTGTATCTGTAAAATAGATTTTTATATATATATATATACCTGTAAATATTTATCTTACTATTAACATATATTGATTCCTAAATAAACTGTTTGGCAAATAGTGGAGGCTCTCTCATAGAGTTTATTTCACAATTTATCTGTGTTGGTTTTAGTGGTTTCACCATAGAGATTTTAGTATATTATATTTAGTAGAAAGTAAAGATATTTTAAATTAATAGATAACCACAGGCCTATGTGTGTGTGTGTGTGAGAGAGAGAGAGAGAGAGAGAGAGACTGTGTGAGTGTGAGAGAGACTGTAGCATGAGACTGTGTGAGTGTGTGCGTAAGTGCCTATGTGTGAGTTTGTGTATATATGTTAATATGTATATACTCTACAACCATTTTTTGTTGTGCTGTGTGTAATGCAAGGCTGAGGTGGCGAGGCGGAGCCGGAGGGGGTGGGGCTGACCCAAAGGAGGCAGGACAGAGTCAGAGGGGGCGGGGCTGGGCTGGGTCATATAAATTTCCAGGGCTGATCTGATTTCCCAGTCCGGCCCTGTAGATACCGACTCTGGTTCTCTAATGAGATATTTATAGGCTACACAAAACAAAACAAGGCAATAAATATTTTATGTATAAGTTCCGCAGAAACACACAGCATGGCTCTTTCAGCAATCAGCTGTGGAATGTAAACACTGAGTGAGGGCCAATCAGGTTTCGTCTCTTGCAAAGATTTGAGCCAATCACAAGCCAAGTTAGCCGCAATCGGTTACTTTCACAAACGGGTTAAATAAAAAGCCCTTTGTGATAGAAAGACACTTATTAATACACCATCTAGAAACGAACATATATACCGTTCAGATAGAATGTCTATATCACTTGAAACGAGCATTGGTACAGTAGTGCTATTTAAGTATAAGCGCCGGTCATCAATTTTCACTACACTTTTGAAACGAACATCTATATAAAGTCTCTTTTGTGAATAAGTCCTATAAATCAGTAATAAATAAGACATACAAAACATAAGTGTTTATGGAAAAGATTTCACCACTGACAAATATCAATAGAAGCGTTCACAAAATACGTTCACATGACAAGTACACATATGTTTTGCAGAAACTGACAGCAATAGAGACCTCACTTTGAAGCGATTATCTTTCACATAAACGTTTTCTACAGTTCCGATCAATCTTCAAAATACACGTTGACACATGTAGTGATCAGATGATGTTTGTTTGGTAAACAT
The DNA here is from genome assembly GCF_027579735.1 of Bombina bombina. Lineage (NCBI taxonomy): Eukaryota > Metazoa > Chordata > Amphibia > Anura > Bombinatoridae > Bombina > Bombina bombina. The sequence continues at coordinate 722,824,931 of NC_069501.1, read as the reverse complement.
GAAATAAAGACCAATCGGATTCCAGCCTTTGGCAAAATTTGGATCAATCATTAGCCATTGAAGCTGTAATCAATTTCTGCAGAAAGCAAGTTAACAGGGGGCCTTTAGTTACTAACAAACATCAACTGATATATTATATTTATTGAATAGCTCCAATAGTTTATGTATAACAGCACATATAAAAGTTTGTTATGAAAAACGGACTTTGTAGAACTTCTGGTTTTTCAACTTCCGGTTTTGTAACACGCCCTAATTGATCTCGAATTTAAAGGGTATATAAAGCTGCCAGAAACCATACAATACCAGTCTTGATAAAGGCCCACAAGCTGGGCCGAAACGCGATGACAAGCAGCTTGTAAGCTCTTTTCCAATCTTCTAACACTAGTTTGGACATTTTGCACATATTTTATTTTTACAGGACAGTATCATTGAAGAAGGCACAGGAAGCACTAGGACCAATAGGATCACCATCACAGGATTCTCACCATAAGGGAGAAAACTTTTGCTACACCACGACACTTCTCACCACCAGGAAACAAGTTTGCTACACCTCGACACTTCTCACCACCAGGAAACAAGTTTGTGTTTAACATTCATTGTGACTTTTTTATATTTTTTGGAGTATTATATCATTTCAATAGGATTGTGACACTCACTTACAAAATTATCTGGATACAATAGTTTGTTTTTTCTGGTTTTATATTTTGCCTTTTTTGATTTTTGATTTTTCTTTTTGCAAACAGATTTTATTGCACCATTGTTGCACTATTTTTACACAATTTTTGTCTTTTATTTCTCTTTTTTTATATATTTTTTCATCTTTTCACTTGTATATACATTTTCACACTGCTAACACGTGTGTTATAGCTCCCCACTGAGGGTATCCACAGACGGATTGGTTAATACCTCTGTTTCACATCTGTTATATCAGCCCATTCTAACCACTAATCCAGCTACCAAGAATTATTGATTTTAGGATATTTGTTTTTAGAGGTTTATATCTACTGTTATCGCTAGTTGGATCCAATAGTTTTATTTCACACATTGTTTAATTCATATATATTGTTTTATTCTTTTATTCTTGTAATAAAATTACATAATTATTCAATTCATCACATTTCACCTGCCTTTGGTGCTTCCAACATTCCATTACTAAACCCTGTTTCTTTCTTGTGAGTTGTACTGTTGAACTGTCTTTTTGAACACTATTTATAATAAACATTATCATCAGTCAATTGGTTTTCTATGCTTGCAACTTGCCTGTCAGCCATTTCTAACATTCTGCCATAATCAAGCATGTTCAACATCAGAATACTCACAATTCTTTGCCAGCAAACGTAACCTGGTTTGAAATGCATCTAAAGGTTCATCACCCTGTTGTGTTGACTATCTGAATATATATATATATATATTTCATACTAAATGTTCTTTTTAGAGAGAAAATATGTTAGTTTATCTTTAACATCATTGTATGCGTCAGTGTTTGCAGACAATGGCCTCTAGTTATCAAGCCGTCAACCGCAAATATGCTGGAATTCCGCAGCGTATTTGTGGCGAGGCTGATTCACCTTAGTTATCAAAGGCTAGAGACCGGCAAAAGTAGAATATAGTGACGTAAGCTACGATCCGCCGGTCTCAGTCCGACACAGATCGATTCTTATGTCTCTACAAATGTGCCGAACGCAGGTTCGGCACAATCTGACTACTTTTGGTAGTGTCATGACCTGTCATGATTCACTGTCTCTTTAAACCACAGAACTCCACCTCCATTTACCTCAATAAAAGGAACACCTTTTCCATGATAATTTCACTTTACAGGTCCTCTGATGATTATTCCTATTTGAGCCTTTAATCTACATTTGATTTCAACCTCAGTTCCAGTATTCTACTTATGAATCCAACTTACCATCTTTGTCTACAACAGGAGCTAAACATCTTTAACATTGATCCCTGTAATATTGTAGTTTGCAGCAGCTCGTATCTTCCAGCTGAGTTACGCTGCTACTTTCTAACACTGAACGCTGACCGGAGTGACGTCACTTGGAGCCGACACGTTCATTCTCCTCGCAGCTCCGGAGAGAGTAAGACGCTAAGGCCTTAGCAGCTCTCAGATTTCGGTACTTACCTACAAACTGCTCACAGTGGACTGTATTTACACAGGTACGTCAATTCCTCTTATAGATACATTCAAAAGTATACAATCAAGTGTCTCCATACAACTGCAAGTTTCTTTAACACCTATAATACGAAACACATCTAACGTTATGTGAAAATAAACACGTCACTGCCTTGATACATTATTACTGAATATCTGGTGGCAACAAAAACCTCTCGTTGGAGTAACTAAGGTGGATAAGTTCACTAAGTACTGTATATAAACAAAGATCTATATAACAACAACCGCTGAATAAACAATAAAGTTATTGGTGTCTAATATAATTCAAAGACATTCTTAGAGTAAACATTATAGGAATCGCTTTCTCATTATATGACTATAACTGCATATCTTCAAGAGTCTTGCACAAATTAACTAATTGCTAACGTTGTGCTCATATCACTGCTCCAAATTTTCTGTATCAATCTGCTATTAATCTTTTGCCTTTCACTTTAAATTCTGAGTGATAGGTTGAATTATATAGCAAACACTCAAATTATTGACAACAGTATATTTCCTTACTAGTAGTAAAGAGGTATTACAGAATAATCAAGCCTCAAAATTATATTAAATCACTTTCAGGTTTATCATGGATCCTATGGAAATGTCCAATCAAATAGCTTCATTAAACCAGAAGGTGGAAATTTTGGCTCAAGGCCTTACTGTGGTAAAAAATGAGAATAATACTCTAAAAAGAATTCTCAATGACTATGCCACACAAAGGTCTAGTGAGTTTCCAGAACCACAAGTAAATCCTCCTAACCCATTCAGTGGAGATCGCTCTAAGTTTCGTGAATATAAGAATGCTTGTATGTTGATGTTTTCATTAAAACCCAGAACATACCGCACAGATAAAATTAAAGTCTGTACAGCTATTTCATATCTCTCAGGAGAGCCCAGGGCATGGGCGGATAGGTTTTTCGAGACTGATGATCCCATCCTAAATTCTTTAGAATTTTTTTTCCAAACTATGGCAATATTATACGAAGATATAAATAAACAGCAAACTGCTGAACATAAATTGAGAACCCTAAAACAGGGAAAAAGAGCGGTGGAAGACTACATTGCAGATTTCCAGCTTTGGGCTACCGATTCCCAATGGAATTCAATTGGTTTAAAAAATCAGTTTCGTTTGGGTTTGTCGGAACATCTAAAAGATGAACTCTCAAGAGTTGAATTCCCAGATGCCCTAGAAGCACTTATCAAACTATGCATATCAATGGATAGAAAATACAGAGAGAGGAAGAATGAAAGACACCAATATGAAGTCTCTCCCAGGAAACAGTATCAGCCTTATCATGAAAAAGCAACTTCTCATCCAGTACTTAAACTTAAATTATAAACTTTGCTCAGGTCTAATTGAAATCTTTAAGACTTAAGATATCTGGTAATATCGGTGCTAAGGTATAAAGCTAGCTATTCAACATTGCAAAAGAAAAAAGATACCTTACAACAGCACTCTTTGTCTAATAGAGAGATATTTTAATGATATAGTTAAATGATCTATACCAAGCCTACTCTGCACAGTTTACAATAATCTAATAAACCCAGTGGTAATAAGAACAATAAACACCATAAAAGGTTAATGCACAATAATAACATAAAGGAGAGAACAAACACTTGATATGAATGCACATAATACATGTATAAGTGCAGAGCTGAAAAAAGCACAGTTCATACTGAAAGGGTTAAGGTACTTATCGTTCAGTGTCCTAGGTGGTGGAAGCAGGTAGCCATAGAACTAAATAATCCACAAAAGGAAAGGCTTAATTTATCGATCTCCCAAGGACCTGATGTAACTTGATATTGCAGGCACTGTGATGAATAGTAACCGCCACAATTCAGTAAGCTTTATTTAAGGGATTTTGGAAGAACGCTGCAGTCTCACCACACGGCTGAAAGACAGGTAAGTCCGACACACAGAAGCCGTGGAGACCAATATCCTGTGATTTTCTTTCTACACTAACATTGTGTTATAGTGAGCCAGATGAGAGTGATTATGGAAGGAGCGCTGTTGTCATACCTCACGGCCGGAAGCCAGGTAGTACAGGTGGATCCATTTCACAAAAAGCCGTAATAACAGGATGCGGATATTTATCGCCTTCTACCCTTACATATGTGCTAAAACAGGTGATCCCAGAGATGCAGGATAAAGCTGTCCGCTTGTCAATAATCAAATGAAAATTCCTCCAAAGAATACTCAGAGAATACTGAGCAGAATGCCAACGTATGTTTCACCAACAATTTGTCTTCATCCGGGCTGTATCATCCAGTACCCATGGAAATTGGCACAATTCGTGGCCCCATAAGCCAAGAAGAAAAACAAAGAAGGCGTCTAGCGAATCTATGTCTATATTATGCTAATAAGGAGCATGAAGTGGCAACTTGTCCATTACTTACACGACTAAAAAAGGGTAAGTTAAAACATGTATGCCAAAAAGATTACCATAGAAATGATACTCACTTTGCACTAAAATTGTCATTGCAGTGGGATCAACAACAGGTCCAGAGCGAAGCCATCCTTGATTCAGGAGCTGATGGGATATTCATCAATGAATCAATTGTTACATTAAATAAAATACCAATTGTGCAAAAGGTCTCTCCTATATTTGTACGAGTGATTGATGGTTTACACTTCTTAAAAGGTCCCATAACTCACCACACAATACCTATATTAACAATCACTACAACAGGCCATAAGGAATTTCTATCATTTGATGTAATACCCAGCTCCTTACATCCAATAATATTAGGATACCCTTGGTTACATAAACACAACCCTTCCATAGACTGGTTACATAACATTATATCCTTTCCTTCCCAGTATTGCTTAAACACATGTTTTCCTTATACAGCAATAAGACACGTAGAACCTTTTATACCCGATGAATACAAAGACTTTGCTGATGTCTTTAATTTGAGAAATGCAGAGACACTGCCTCCTCATAGGCACTTTGATTGCCCCATAGACACAAAACCTGGGGTTGAAATTTCTTCTGGCAGGATCTTTCCTCTCTCACAGAAGGAATTAAAACACCTAAGGGATTATCTAGATGAAAACCTCAGAAAAGGAATTATAACACCATCATCCTCCCCAATAGCTTCAGCAATCTTTTTCGTCACTAATAAATACGGAATTCTTAGGCATATTATTGATTACCGCGCTCTGAATGCTGTCACCATCAAAAACAGATATCCATTACCACTCATACCAGAATTACTTGAACACCTCAATGGTGCAACCATCTTCACCAAATTAGATCTTAAGGGGGCATACAATTTAATTCGTATGAGATCTGGGGATGAGTGGAAAACAGGTTATTTCAATATTATTTAATGCCCTTTGGCTTGACAAATGCACCAGCAACATTCCAGTTCTTTATTAACAAGATTTTTAAAGATCTTATGGATGTTTGCGTGGTTGTATATTTGGACAATATACTCATTTATTCCAAAAATCTAGCTGAACACAGAAAGCATGTTCGATGGGTACTTGCAACTTTGAGAGATCACCAGCTATACGCTAAAATGGAAAAATGCTAATTTCAAGGATACTATTAAGTTCCTAGGTTATATAATATCTCCAAAAGGTATACAAATGGACCAAGAGAAACTCACCGCCATTGCAAATTGGCCCACTCCAACCTCAGTAAAGTCATTACAGAGATTCCTAGGATTTACAAATTTTTATAGAAAATTCATTAATCATTTTTCCACCATCGTTCAACCACTAACCGGTTTAACTGGGAAACAGAGGTTCACCTGGAATTTGGAAGCTAACCAAGTTTTTCTCCAACTTAACAAAGATTTCACTACTGCTCCTTTACTACATCTACCCGATCCAGACTTACCATATACACTTGAGGTGGATGCTTCCAATGTAGGGATTGGAGCAATATTATCTCAACCTGATAAAGATTCCACACAACTTCATCCTATTGCATACTACTCCAGAAGACTTACAGCAGCAGAAAGAAATGACTCAGTGGGTGACAAGGAGTTGTTAGCCATGAAATCGGTGATGGAACATTGGAGAAACTTGTTAGAAGGTACAACAACCCCTTTTCAGGTGTTCACTGATCACAAAAATCTTCAATATTTGAAAAGAAATAAGACCTTATCATCCAGACAGGTGCGTTGGGCCTTGTTCCTAGATCGATTCAATTTCATACTAACTCATATACCGGCAACAAAGAATAAAAAGGCAGATGCTCTTTCCAGATCTTTTGATGTTTCTGCAGAGTCTGAAGAAAAAATACATATTATACTTCCTTCTAAACTCATCGGAGCAATAACTACTGTTGATTCAGACATTCTTCAAGCACAACAGTCAGATTTGGAAATACCAAATAACTGCATTCAAGATCCAGAATCCGGATTATATTACTATAAAGATTTAATTTATGTTCCAAGATGTCTTGACCGGAGGGATCTGTCATGAGCTGTCATGATTCACTGTCTCTTTAAACCACAGAACTCCACCTCCATTTACCTCAATAAAAGGAACACCTTTTCCATCCTGCCTTGCTTGATTATTAACGTTGTCAGAGAATTTCACTTTACAGGTCCTCTGATGATTATTCCTATTTGAGCCTTTAATCTACATTTGATTTTAACCTCAGTTCCAGTATTCTACTTATGAATCCAACTTACCATCTTTGTCTACAACAGGAGCTAAACATCTTTAACATTGATCCCTGTAATATTGTAGTTTGCAGCAGCTCGTATCTTCCAGCTGAGTTACGCTGCTACTTTCTAACACTGAACGCTGACCGGAGTGACGTCACTTGGAGCCGACACGTTCATTCTCCTCGCAGCTCCGGAGAGAGTAAGACGCTAAGGCCTTAGCAGCTCTCAGATTTCGGTACTTACCTACAAACTTCTCACAGTGGACTGTATTTACACAGGTACGTCGATTCCTCTTATAGATACATTCAAAAGTATACAATCAAGTGTCTCCATACAACTGCAAGTTTCTTTAACACCTATAATACGAAACACATCTAACGTTATGTGAAAATAAACACGTCACTGCCTTGATACATTATTACTGAATATCTGGTGGCAACAAAAACCTCTCGTTGGAGTAACTAAGGTGGATAAGTTCACTATGTATTGTACATAAACAAAGATCTATATAACAACAACCGCTGAATAAACAAAGTTATTGGTGTCTAATATAATTCAAAGACATTCTTAGAGTAAACATTATAGGAATTGCTTTCTCATTAAATGACTATAACTGCATATCTTCAAGAGTCTTGCAAATTAACTAATTGCTAACGTTGTGCTCATATCACTGCTCCAAATTTTCTGTATCAATCTGCTATTAATCGTTTGCCTTTCACTTTAAATTCTGAGTGATAGGTTGAATTATATAGCAAAAACTCAAATTATTGACAACAGTATATTTCCTTACTAGTAGTAAATAGGTATTACAGGTAGTTATCAAATAACTAGCAGGTATGCTTGGCACTATTCCGGCCCAGCGTACCTGGTTTTCAATCCGCCGCCCTGGAGGCAGCGGATCCCATAGGAATCAATGGGAGTCTGACAGCAGCGAAAGCTCATGTTCGCTGCTGCCCGATATCCCATTGATTTCAATGGGAGATGTCTGCACCTAACACCATAACATGTACCCCAAGTCAAAACACCCCTAATCTGCCCCCCCTACACCGCCGCCACCTAAATACATTTATTACCCCCTAAACCGCCGCTCCCGGACCCCGCCACCACTTTAATAAACTTATTAACCCCTAAACCGCCGCTCCTGGACCCCGCCGCCGTACCTTTAGGGGACATCATCCAAGATGGCGTCCCTCGAATTCCGATTGGCTGATAGGATTCTATCAGCCAATCGGAATTAAAGGGACACTGTACCCAAATTTTATCTTTTGTGATTCAGATAGAGCATGCAATTTTAAGCAACTTTCTAAATTACTCCTATTATCAAATTTTCTTCATTCTCTTGGTATGTTTATTTGAAAAGCAAGAATGTAAGTTTAGATGCCGGCCCATTTTTGGTGAACAACCTGGGTTGTCCTTGCTGATTGGACAGCACCAATAATCAAGTGCTGTCCATGGTTCTGAACCAAACATTTGCTGGCTCCTTAGTTTAGATGCCTTCTTTTTCAAATGAAGATAGCAAGAGAACGAAGACAATTTGATAATAGAAGTAAATTAGAAAGTTGCTTAAAATTGCATGCTCTATCTGAATCATGAAAGAAAAAAATTGGGTTCAGTATCCCTTTAAGGTAGGAAAAATCCGATTGGCCGATTCAATCAGCCAATTGGATTGAAGTTCAATCCGATTGACTGATCCAATCAGCCAATCATATTGACCTCACATTCTATTGGCTGATCGGATCAGCCTATGGGATTAAACTTCAATCCGATTAGCTGATTGAATCAGCAAATCAGATTTTTCCTACCTTAATTCCGATTGGCTGATAGAATCCTATCAGCCAATCGGAATTTGAGGGACGCCATCTTGGATGAAGTCCCTTAAAGGTACCTTCATTCGGTGTTAGGACGTCGTTGGAAGAAGATGGCTCCGCGTCGGCTGGAGGGAAGATGGCTCCGCTCCGGATGATTGAAGATAGAAGACGCCGCTTGGATGAAGACTTCTACCGGATGGAGGACCTCTTCTGCCCCGCTTGGATGAAGAGTTCGGCCCGGCTGTGTGAAGACGGCTAAGGTAGGGTGATCTTCAGGGGGTTAGTGTTAGGTTTTTAAAGGGGGGGTTGGGTGGGTTAGAGTAGGGGTATGTGGGTGGTGGGTTTTAATGTTAAGGTAAAAGAGCTGATTACTTTGGGGCAATGCCCCGCAAAAAGCCCTTTTAAGGGCTGGTAAAAGAGCTGATTACTTTGTAATTTAGTATAGGGTAGGGCATTTTATTTTTTGGGGGGGCTTGTTTATTTTATTAGGGGGCTAAGATTAGGTGTAATTAGTTTAAACTTCTTTTTTTTTAAATTTTAAAAGTTTAAAACATTTTTTATTTTCTGTAATTTAGTGGGGTTTTTTGTACTATAGTTTAGTTTATTTAATTGTATTTAATTTTAGGTAATTGTAGTTAATTAATTTAATTATTTGAATTATAGTGTAGTGTTAGGTGTAATTGTAACTTAGGTTAGGATTTATTTTACAGGTAATTTTGTATTTATTTTAGCTAGGTAGCTATTAAATAGTTATTAACTATTTAATAACTATTCTACCTAGTTAAAATAAATACAAAGTTGCCTGTAAAATAAAAATAAATCCTTAAAAAGCTACTATATAATTATTAGTTATATTGTAGCTATCTTAGGGTTTATTTTACAGGTATTTAGTTTTAAATAGGAATAATTTAGTTAATAATAGTAATATGTATTTAGATTTATTAAAATAATATTAAAGTTAGGGGGTGTTAGTGTTAGACTTAGGTTTAGGGGTTAATAAGTTTAATATAAGTGGCGGCGGTATAGGGGGGCAGGATAGGGGTTAATAAGTTTAATATACAGGGAGTGCAGAATTATTAGGCAAATGAGTATTTTGACCACATCATCCTCTTTATGCATGTTGTCTTACTCCAAGCTGTATAGGCTCGAAAGCCTACTACCAATTAAGCATATTAAGTGATGTGCATCTCTGTAATGAGAAGGGGTGTGGTCTAATGACATCAACACCCTATATCAGGTGTGCATAATTATTAGGCAACTTCCTTTCCTTTGGCAAAATGGGTCAAAAGAAGGACTTGACAGGCTCAGAAAAGTCAAAAATAGTGAGATATCTTGCAGAGGGATGCAGCACTCTTAAAATTGCAAAGCTTCTGAAGCGTGATCATCGAACAATCAAGCGTTTCATTCAAAATTTTCAACAGGGTCGCAAGAAGCGTGTGGAAAAACCAAGGCGCAAAATAACTGCCCATGAACTGAGAAAAGTCAAGCGTGCAGCTGCCAAGATGCCACTTGCCACCAGTTTGGCCATATTTCAGAGCTGCAACATCACTGGAGTGCCCAAAAGCACAAGGTGTGCAATACTCAGAGACATGGCCAAGGTAAGAAAGGCTGAAAGACGGCCACCACTGAACAAGACACACAAGCTGAAACGTCAAGACTGGGCCAAGAAATATCTCAAGACTGATTTTTCTAAGGTTTTATGGACTGATGAAATGAGAGTGACTCTTGATGGGCCAGATGGATGGGCCCGTGGCTGGATTGTTAAAGAGCAGAGAGCTCCAGTCCGACTCAGACGCCAGCAAGGTGGAGGTGGAGTACTGGTTTGGGCTGGTATCATCAAAGATGAGCTTGTGGGGCCTTTTCGGGTTGAGGATGGAGTCAAGCTCAACTCCCAGTCCTACTGCCAGTTTCTGGAAGACACCTTCTTCAAGCAGTGGTACAGGAAGAAGTCTGCATCCTTCAAGAAAAACATGATTTTCATGCAGGACAATGCTCCATCACACGCGTCCAAGTACTCCACAGCGTGGCTGGCAAGAAAGGGTATAACATAAGAAAATCTAATGACTTGGCCTCCTTGTTCACCTGATCTGAACCCCATTGAGAACCTGTGGTCCATCATCAAATGTGAGATTTACAAGGAGGGAAAACAGTACACCTCTCTGAACAGTGTCTGGGAGGCTGTGGTTGCTGCTGCACGCAATGTTGATGGTGAACAGATCAAAACACTGACAGAATCCATGGATGGCAGGCTTTTGAGTGTCCTTGCAAAGAAAGGTGGCTATATTGGTCACTGATTTGTTTTTGTTTTGTTTTTGAATGTCAGAAATGTATATTTGTGAATGTTGAGATGTTATATTGGTTTCACTGGTAAAAATAAATAATTGAAATGGGTATATATTTGTTTTTTGTTAAGTTGCCTAATAATTATGCACAGTAATAGTCACCTGCACACACAGATATCCCCCTAAAATAGCTATAACTAAAAACAAACTAAAAACTACTTCCAAAACTATTCAGCTTTGATATTAATGAGTTTTTTGGGTTCATTGAGAACATGGTTGTTGTTCAATAATAAAATTAATCCTCAAAAATACAACTTGCCTAATAATTCTGCACTCCCTGTAGGTGGCGGCGGGGTCTGGGAGCGGCGGTTTAGGGGTTAAACATTTAATTTAGTTGCGGCGGGGTCCGGGAGCGGAGGTTTAGGGGTTAATGATTTTAATGTAGACGGCGGTGTAGTGGGGGGCAGGATAGGGGTTAATAAATGTAATGTAGGTGGCGGTGGGCTCCGGGTGCGGCGGTTTAGGGGTTAAACAATATATTTAGTTGCGGCGGGGTCCGGAATCCGCAGGATAGGGGTTAATAACTTTAATATAAGTGGCAGTGGTATAGGGGGTGGCAGATTAGGGGTTAATAGGTATAATGTAGGTGGCGGCGGGGTCCGGGAGCGGCAGTTTAGGGGGTAATATATTTATTATAGTTGCGGGGGGGCTCCCGGAGCGGCGGTTTAGGGGGTAAAACAGGATAGTTTAATGTGGGTGCTTAGTGACAGGCTAACAAGAAAGTTGCGAAGAAGCCGGTACTTGGTGCGCGGCTTCCTGACAGCTTTCTTGATAACTTTGGCGAACGTATTCAGGTCCGCGGCGGCGATGGTAGGCGAGCTTAGTCGAGCGTATTAGGCCGGCGAATGCAGGAAAGTAGATGGCTTCATACAGACTAGGGTTGCACCGATACCATTTTTTTATGACCGAGTACAAGTACCGATACTTGTTTTCAAATACTCGCCGATACCAATTACCGATACTTTTTTTTTTTAAATGTCATGTGACATTTTACCAAGCACAATACAGTAATAATAATAATTATTTAAGATTCCTTCTTTATAATTATAGAGGACTGTAATTCAAAAGACAGTATGAAATAATAAAACAGTTTTATTTGTCACAAAGTTCACTGAACACGTTTATAAATAAAAAATATTACAATAAAATATTACATTTAAAGGGGTGATGCAATTGGGTTGTAGAGCTGTTATATAACATCAATCTGTCATTTGTATGGAGGTTCGACTCTAAGTTGAACAGTCTTTCACTTTCCACACTACTGCATGGGGCAGAAAGATATTTTTGGGCCATTTTAGCCAGAGCTGGAAATCTGTTTATTAACTGCCCAGTACTTCAGGGGTTTGTCTGAACGAGGTACAGCGATCTCTCCTACAATAATACAAATAACAGCAATTTGTATTGGCAGAACAGTAGTAAACAATTTTTAGTTTAGTCTCCACTCCAGTTTAAAATGAAATGGGAACACGCAGTTTGAAAAAAACGCCACAAGATAGCATATGGGTAGGAAGTGGAGGTATCGGTTTAAGTATCGGTACATTTGCACGAGTACAAGTACTCATGCAAATACTTGGTATCGGTACCGATACCGATACTAGTATCGGTATCGGTGCAACCCTAATACAGACGCCCATGTATCATAAATGCCATACACCTTTTCTCCAGCTAAATGAAGCAGTAAAGCCTTTTTTTCTGTTTCAGTAACATCCAAAGCAAAAAGATATTTTTCAAATCTCTGAATCTATTTTAGTCATCTTAGGTCTTCATACAGCTAAGTTCTGCATCAGAGTCAAACACAGGGAAATTGTATTCATTGTGGCTATTGCAGCAGGTTACTCACTGTTTGCTGAGCCAAAAAAATAGAGTTCAAACATAATCCTTGTCACCAATACATAGTGTTTGTAAATCCAGGTGATTTAGAAATATGTCTGACACAGAGTCCATTTATACATCAACTAACTCACACACTTATTTTCCTGGTTCCCTATTCTGACAACACAGTTCATGCCCCTGTTTCTTTGCAACAATAATATAAATTTCTAAGTCAGAGCACAACTAGAAAGAAAACACTATATATTATAACATAACAGCAAACACCATATACCAAGGACTGTCACCAGAATGTTAAAGGGACAGTCAAGTCCAAAAAAACCTTTCATTTTTCAAATAGGGCATGTAATTTTTTTTTTTAATCTTTTATTTATAATCCAACAGAGTGAGTATAATACAAAAGTAACATTGGCTTTTCCATTCCAAGCCGAAAAAGGAGTCTTAAAAAACAAGAGCAGCAACAATACCTGCATAATGTATATTCACGTAAGAAAATAAAATAAAAAAAAAAAATAAAAAAGAAGAAAAGACCAATCTGGATCTGGAAGAAACTAACCTCTATTAGTTATATAAATATACTCTGTGGAATCTTTTTATTTTTTTCCCCCCTATGAAAGAAAGAAAAAAAAAAAAGGGGACCCCCAGAAACACCAATCGACATGCAAACAAAGCAAAGGTACCAAGCGAAACAACAAAAAAAAAGAAAAAAAAAAGAAAAAAAAAGAAAGAGGGGTAGGGAAGACCCCTTTACCCAATCTCCCTCCACGTCTCCCACCGGCCTTCTACCAGTTTCCTAGCAGGACTGTTTCTGAATGTCGAAATTATATGATTTATTTCAGCAGTGGGAAATATCTTTAAGAACTTTGCCCACTTACTAAAAAATTTCCTGATATCTTGTTCATTGTCTATATTTGTATCCCTTTGCTCAAGTATGCACTGTTTTTTCATGCAGTTCTTTACTTCAGCAACACTTGGAAGTGCTCGGGTTTTCCATTTTTTGCAAATTAAATACCTGGTGGCAAGAATAGAAGAAATTACTACTTTTTCATTGATTTGCTTACCAGGTTCCCTATTTAAACAGAACACCATTTGAAAAAATGTTAGAGTCACAGGGGCTATCTTTAATACATTTTTTAGCTAATATTCTAATTTGAGCCAGAAATTTCTTATTTTTGGGCATGCCCTGAACATATGCGTTAAATCTGCTGCAGGATATGCACATTTGGGGCACTTATTAAATCCAAGGTTACCACATCTAAGGCCTCTCCCAGGAGTAAAATATGCTCTATGAAGAAGTTTGACCTGTGATTCACGCCAGGTGGCAGAAAGTGTAGTCTGGGCAATTTTATTTAGTGATAATTGAAGCAGCTTTGGTTCAACATTGCCCTGAGGGATTAATATGTTCCAGTCTGCTGCCATTTTGGATAAAATTGGAAGGCCTTTACTAACATTTAGGAAATAATAGCAAGGGGCTATTGACATATGTCCGTTCCTGGCTAGTACAAGCCAGTCTTCCAGTTTTCCTAGTCCCCAGCTCCATCCACTTTCTTTAGTTATTTCCGAGACAAAATGCCTTGCCTGCAAATAAGCAAAGAAGTCTTTGTTAGATAAGTTAAATTCCGTTTTTAGTTCTTGAAACGTTTTGATGCAACCCCTATTCCTATCTATTAGTTGATAAGCTTTACTCAGGCCTGCATTGTGCCAGCCTTTAAAGATGGCAGAGTTAAGGCCTGCTTGGAATTTTGGATTTCCTATTAAAGGTAGATAAAAGGAAGCCTTAGCATTGATTGATAAGAGGTTGGCGATTTTATGCCATGCCTTAAGTGGATTAAAAATTGTTTTCAATTTCTTAATTTCTGCAGGTACTTCTTTTGGTGCCGAATGTAATAATGCTGATGGGAGGTATGGATTGCAGACGTCTATTTCAAGTTCATTATTTAAAACATAATTATTGAATAAGATCCAGTCAATTGTTATCCGTGCCAAAAAGCAAAGATTATAAAATCTTAGATCTGGTAGTGCAAGTCCACCATGCTCCTTTGATGCTGTTAATTTGATAAGAGAGATCTTTGATCTTTTCTCCTGCCACAAAAACTGTATGAGTGAGCTATTAAGTGTACGAATATCTTTTTCTAATAAAATTAACGGAGTGTTTTGAAGAATATAAAGCAACTTTGGAAGAAGAACCATTTTAAATAGCGCAATTCTACCGGAGATTGATATAGGTAAATTCTGCCATGCCTTAAGTTTGTCTCTAATATGTTTCAGTATCGGTGGAATATTAAAATTATATAAATCTGAAAACTTAACCGGGATATAAATCCCCAAATACTTGAAAGAATCCGTGACCTCCCGAAAAGGTATATTTAGAAAGGATGTAGCGTTTTTCCTAAGCCAGAATATTTCCGATTTTGTCAGATTCACTTTGTATCCAGAAAAGGATCCAAAATGGTCCATTATCTGAATCAACTTGGGAATGTTCACTTTGGTATTGGTCAGATACAGAAGTAGATCATCTGCGTATAATCCAATTTTTATCTCGTGGTTGTGTATTCTTATACCTTCAAGAGATTGTCTTATCCAGATTGCTAGGGGTTCAATGGAAACATCAAAGAGGAGTGGGGAGAGGGGGCAACCCTGTCGCGTCCCCCTACCTAGTACTATAGCAGGTGTAAGATTATTATTCACTATCAGTCTTGTAGAGGGCTGGCTATATAAATTCTCTACAAATTTAGAAAAGTTACCTCTTATGCCAAATTGCGTTAATGAGGTTATTATATGTTTATGAAAAATAGAATCGAAAGCCTTTTCGGCGTCAATAGATAGAATAGCAAGATCAGGGGTGCCCTCTCCCCCCTCCCCTGAGCCTGACAAATTCCTAAAGTACTCTGTAACAACTAGCAGCTCTCTAATTTTTGCAGAGGAGTTGCGTTTATTTAGAAATCCTGCTTGGTCAGAGTGGATAATTTTTCCTTGTGCTCCCTGAAGTCTAGATGCTAAAATTGTAGTTAAGATTTTATAGTCTGAATTCAAAAGGGCTATTGGCCTGTATGATTCCTTACATTTAGGATCTTTGCCACTCTTGAGTATTAAAGTCGTGTAAGATGCAGCAAAGGAAGATGGAACAGGTTTAGCATTTATGTAAAAATTATTAAAAAGAATACACAGCAAAGGGGCACTTTCCACAGATAATATTTTGTAAAATTCACTAGGAAGTCCATCGGGACCAGCTGCTTTGTTTAAAGATAATTTAGTAATTACTTTCTCAACTTCTTCTATAGTAATCGGAGAGTTTAAGGTATCAGCAATTTCTGCTGATAATGTGGGATAGATAATTTTACTCCAGAACTCATCTGAGTTTGTCTTATCATAGGATTTGGATGCGTAAAGCTCTTGAAAATATTCAAACAGTGCCTGCGAAATATCTTCAGGTTTTAGCAGTTGTTTCCCTTTGTATTGAAGTTGTTCAATAGATGAATGCTTTTTCTCATTTCTTACTAATTTAGCCAGCATTCTACCAGATTTATTGCCGAACCTGTACATTTTAGCCTGAAGCTTCAATTCCTTTTGGGTCTCTTGCTGCAATATAAATGCATCCCTTTCATCTTTAGCACGGACATATTTCGCCCAATTTGAAGGGGTTTTATTCATGAGAAATTGATTGTACGAATTGATCAAAAATGTACCTACTTCCTTCTCTCTAAATCTCATTTTTTTCAAAAGTGCGCCCCTATAGGCAATAATCTCCCCACGCATCACTGCTTTTGCAGCTTCCCAAAATATTTCAGGGCGATCTACATATTCACTGTTAAAGTGCACATATTCCTTAAATTTACTTTTGAGCCGATTTTTAAACTTAAAATCAGGCGTCAAAAAGTAAGGAAATAAAAAACGTGGTGGGGTAGGTTGTGAATGCATATTTCGGAGTTCAAGGGAAATAAGACCGTGGTCTGATAGTGTAATCTGTGCTATTTCAGATTTGACCTGAGAAATAGATATATGTTCATCGATCAGAAACATATCAATGCGTGAGAAAGTTTTATGGGCTTTGGAAAAGCAGGTGTATTTCTGAACATCAAGATTTTGAGCCCTCCAGATATCGCGTATTTCTAAGTTCTGCATAATTTTCTTAAGCATCTTAGATTCCAAGTTATCTTTTTTTTTGTTTCAACCGTTTGGTGTTACATCTCAATCTGTCTATTGGGCATTGTGATGCCATATTAAAATCGCCCCCAATAATTAAATGCCCAGTGGTATATACAATAAGTTTAGACTGAAGAGTATCCCAGAATTCAGGATCAAGCACGTTAGGGCCGTATACATTACAAAGTGTATAGACCTTATGGGCAATTTTAATCTTTAATAAAACATATCTCCCCCCAGGATCGGCCTCAGAGTGAATAACCTCCAAGTCAATTTTCTTCCCTATTAGTATAGCTACCCCCCTTTTTCTTCTCACACTGGGCGCAAAATAAACTTCCTTAACCCATGAAGCTCTTAATTTTAAAGATTCTTCTGTACTTAAGTGTGTTTCTTGTATGAAGCCTATATCTGTTTGTGTTTTCTGTAGCTGAGCAAGGATAGCCTTTCTCTTAGTAGGCATTGAAATACCTCCCACATTCCAAGAGACTAATTTGCATTTATCTACCATTATTACCTTTTATAAGACAAGAGGGAGAAGAGGAAGGAGAGGGGAGGGAAGGAAAAAAAAACAAAAAAAAAAACACACAAACAAAAAAAAAACCCCACAAACCATCGAGGATGCCCACCCCTTGCCCCATGTCCCGTTTTACCGAGAATCACGGGGTTTCCCCAGTTTAGGACCTGCATTTCATTTATTCAATTGATAGATATACTTAGACTATACTTTTATTAAGGAGGTATGCCAAGTGAGTTAAAAAGAGTTTCAGCTTTATGAGCTTCCTCAAACCAGTGTGTGGTCTCATTTATTATGACTTTAAGTTTGGAAGGATAGATTATGGTAGCGCGATAACCGTGCTGTATGAATTTAGAACATATAGGGGCCAGTTCTCTTCTCTTCGACGCTGTATCAGCCGAGAAGTCCTGGAAGATAAGAATTGAAACCCCTCCAATACTAATCGACTGACACTTTCGATAATATTGGAGTAAAACTGTCTTATCTTGAAAATTCAACAACCTCGCAATTACAGGTCTAGGCCTTTTTCCACCTTTATTGTCTGTGCGAGGTGGGCCGAGTCTATGTGCTCTTTCCACAATGATAGATTGATAGTCAGATGGAATCTTAAGAATTTTGGGTAAAGTTTTAGATATAAAAGAGGAGAGGTTTTCATATTGTTGCTCTTCTGGGAGTCCTATGATTCTAATATTGTTTCTCCTAGAGCGATTTTCTAGGTCTTCTAGCTTACTATAGACTTTTTGGATTTTAGTATTTAGGCCTCCCAGTTTAGAGTTATGTGACATTGTTAGGTCTTCAAGATCTGATACCCTTTGCTCGACTTCTTGTAGTCTATTAGAAAATTGTCGTACTTCCTGAGTTAATCCAAGGATGTCTTGCTTAATTTCAGTTCTCAGAGCATCAAATTTAGGGGAAAGAACATCCGAGATACTGACAACTAGGCTTTGAATATTAGTTGCTTCTTGCACTGTAGAAATATTTGATACAGTCGTTTGGCTGTCACTAGTATTCTCTAAGGTGCCTTTGTGTTTTCTATCCCTATTGCGAGCCGCCATGGCGGGAGAGGGAGTCTTGGACAAATTATTAAGAAATTTGTCCATGTGCTGGGGGTGAGAAAATTAATTGGTGAAGGAATAGATACTGTGAAAAAAATATTTAGAAAGTGCATAAAAAGTGAGTCAGACCCCGCATGGGGGATAGGAAAGGGCGGAAGATGGGAGAGGTGAGGTTTGTGTGGTGAATGGGGAGAGTGAAAAACACACTTGTGAGAGAAAAAAAAAAAAGTGGGGGGGGGGAGAGGGAAGGGAAAAGTGGAGGAGAAGGAAGGGAGTGTGGGAAGGGAAAAAAAAAAAGTGAGGAGTGGTTTAAGTGATTATGTGTTCTGTCCCTCCAGGGAGGCACGGGCAAGGGATATGTTTATTGTTGATTCACTAATTAGATTTAAATAAGGGAAACAGAACAGTAAAGGTGGAAAAATATGACAGCAGTTCAGTATTATATCATATGCTCCTTCCACCCCCCTCCCTCCCCTCTTTTAGATAGATCAACACCTCTTTCTGCTTTCGGTTTGGGTACAAGGGGAAAGAGCAGGGAGAGAGGAAAAAAAAAAAAAACACAAAACAAAAAAACAAAAAAAGGGACAATGCAACAATACCCAGCAACAAAAACAGATGTAAAAGCTATTCTTTTTCTCAAAAATCTAAGAGTTAGAAGAGATTTAAGTCAGTTGAGAGAAAAATATTTACAATTTTTGCAGCCTTCTGTCAAGCCTTATATATAATATACAGATATACCAAAAAATGAAGAAAAGAGCTTAACGTATAATATTCGTCACAGTCTCTCTAAGTGGCACATAAACTTCTAAACTTTGGTGGTTCTTTTAAAGAATATAGTTTGATGTCAACACTAAAAAACCTCTTCAGATATTTATCAAAACCACTGATATTGTAAATTTACACTTTTTAAATCAACCCAGCAGGTTCTTTTTATGCCCCAATAAACATTATAGCATAAGTAATCATTGTCTCAAGTCACAATATACAGGCTAACTGCAAACAATTAGAAGTTAACTTTTTTTTTTTTTTTGAAATAGAGAAACTCTTCTTGGCCTCTGCGTAAGCTGAAAAACTACGCTCAGGATACTCTGAGCTAGATAACAAAAAGTTCTCTGGGTAGTTGTTCAGTTATACTATGTATCTTTTATCGGCTCAGAGTTACTTGTGAGTCTTTATATGCACAGGGGCCCAAGATTTAACAATGTAACTTTTTAATGCCATCCAAGTAGCAAAAATGATAAGCTGTTACACTGTGCTTCCCCTTGTTTGTATGCGTAAGGTGTGGATTTTTTTCCTCTCTGTTCCTCTTTCCTATACTTCTTCTTTCCTTCTTTCTTGTTTCGATACAGCCTAGCTCAAGGTTGCTCCAGCTAGCAAAGAGATAATTTTGATTACCTCCGGATTCTTATTCCTCCCCTGTCTTTCCCCACCTTTCTTTCTCCTCTTCCTTTTTATAGTTTTATATATACCCGTTTCTCATTTGGGGATGAGATGAGCCTGCTATCCCTCTTTATGGCCCCGAGTTCCTCTTTCCACTTTAAACAATATGTCTTTCATCTAGAGAGACTCACCTCCTCCTCCGCTACCCAATTTTCCCTGTGTGAGCAGCCGGTTAGGGAATCCAGCGAAGCCACTAATCCAAAGAGCCAAAGAGAGACTCTCACTGGACACAACGGCATCCAGCGATCCTGGAAACCACCGCAACTCCCCTCACCCCCTCCCGCGCAGCACCGGTGGGAGAGGGGGGGGGAAGGAGCGGTGTCAAGAACCTTCTTGCAAGCAAGGCTTAGCCCCAGACGTATTCCTCTTGTCTGCCGCAGAACTCAGCGCCTCCTCCCACGCAGCACCGGTGGGGGAGGAAGCAGTGCGGTCACAACACCAGGACTGGGAGGCGGAGGTACTTTTCACCGGTCCCTCTTCTTTCAGATGACCAAGGGTGAGCACACCAAATGCAGAACTCAGCGCCTCCTCCCACGCAGCTTCGGTGGGGGAGGAGGTAGTACGGTCTCAGCAGGGACACCGGGGAACAGAAGCGCTTCTCAACCAAAAGGTGTCGCCGGTCGTTCTTCCCGTAGACACTTGAAGGTGAGTACACTGGATGCGGCTTAAGATGTAGCGGGAGCGGAGGGGTAGGGAGCCTTATGTCGGAGCGTTCTGTAACAATATACAGGAGCACAGAAGGATCCAATGCAGTTTTAAACAAGATGGGTCTTTCTCTGCCGCTTTTCTGTGCAATGTTCCCAGGGGAGGAATAGTAACTCAGGGGCAATAATACTAAAGATGATCCCAAATGTTGTAATAGGAAGGGACAAGTTGTAGGTCCTTTTCGTCAACGTGTCAGTGGGTTGAAGTTCCACTGCATAGGCCCCGAAGATGATGGTGCAAACTATCCAGGTAGCAACCCCAGTAAATGGGGAGGCGCGAAAATCCCACCGCCAGGTGCTCTAGGACTGAAGTGAAGAGCTCGGCAGCATGAGCTTTGCTCCTCCTCCACCGGAACCCCCAGGGCATCAGGGCATGTAATTTTAAACAACTTTCCAATTTACTCCTATCAACAATTTTGCTTTGTTCTCTTGGTATTCTAGTTGAAAGCAAAACCTAGGAAGGCACATATGATAATTTCTAAGCCCTTGAAGGCTGCCTCTATTTTATTTACTTTTCACAGCAGGGGAGAGCAAGCTCATGTAGGCCATATAGATAGCATTGAGATCATGCCCGTGGCTAGTGGCAGATAATAACTAAAAGTCATGTGATTAGGGGAGGTCAGAAGATGCTTAGATACAAGTTAGTCACAGAAGTAAAAAGTATATTAATATAACTGTGTTGGTTATGGGAAATAAAGGGATTATCTATCTTTTTAAACAACACAAATTCTGGTGTTGACTGTCCCTTTAAGCACATGTAAACATTTTTAGAACAGTGCACATACTTATTCTCATTAGAGGATTTTATAAGGATCAGACCAGTAAAAAATAATTAGAGCCATTTGTTTTTCAACATGAAATCATATAACATGTATATTGTCAAACAACTTTACATAATATTACCAAATAATCTATGTATAAGTCCCACAATAATAATACAAATGTTTAAATGATATTTTATGATAAATCTTTAAATATACATGTTATAACATATTAAAATACACCTAAAATAGGAATTGCATCTAAGAAACCATCCATCTGAAAATGGATATTTAGCAACAATTATTTATATATTGTATACTATAAAGATAGATAGATAATAGTTATCATATATTTAGGTTCCTAAGTCCAGAAGATATATTTTGCACTTTACAGAACTCATTTTTGTGCAACAAAATGGTTAAAATAAAGTTTTTTTCGGTGCATACTAGAAATTAAAAAATATATATTAATGCTAACATAAGTATAAATTTAAGAATTAAATTAAGGGCTGGAAAAATAAATAGTCTTATTAACTTAAAAATTAATTAATTGGGAATTTTAATAAAACTATTTGGTTTATGTAGATTAATTTGAGTTTGCAAAGGCAAGTAAAAATATTGTACAAAATAAAACATTCTAGAATTTCAATAATTAAACGTTTATACAATTAGATGGAAGAAAACTGTAAATGCAAAATACTTCAATTTAATTTAATTTAATGTAATGTAGTTACAGTAGTAAGTGGAGTTTCTCAGAAGTAACTAGAGGGGTCACATCATTTTTAATATATTTATGAATAAGTATACATGTAGGATTAGATGGTTAATGAGTGTGTTTGCTGATGATGCTAATGTATGCAGGTAATTACACTGGTTATGGATAAGCAGGTACATTTTCAGCAGAATTATTTTTAAATTATTAATCACGCATTAGTATGATGCTGGTAATACTTATGCTTATGGCCTAAGAATGCATGAAGACAATGTAATGTATGAGTGCTCAGTACTCATGAATCTCTCAATAGCTACCGAGTCAGTATTCTACTTAAGCAGGGGTAGATATGCCAAGAAAAAAAATAGCTTATCACTATATAAGGAATCTGTCACAACCCTTAGAAAATTTTACAAAATGGTTTATCCAGAAAAATCCCCTTTGACTTTAATGGTGAATGTAATGGTGAACTTTGCAGAAAAATCATTAGATAAACTTCTAAAGGATTGGGGTTTACCATAAAGCCTCAAAATCTGTCATTCTGCTTTGGATGAAACACAAGTTTGTATGTCAATGAAATTCCTAAAAGGAATGGACAAATTAAACTATGAGTTGAAATAAACAAAATGTATGCTTTGTATCTTGCTGAATATATATATATATTGACCCCCTCTGAGGAAGCGTTCGTGAAACGCGCGTCAGGGGTCCGACAGGGGCAGCTTTGTCTCTGTTCGTTCTTTAAATTGTGCTTACTCTTGTGGAAAATTAGTCAATATAATGGTATGATTAACAGCCTCTAGTCCTTAATGTTATCAGAATTATTATAAATACAGCCCTCGGATTGTAAGGGCTTAGTTAATCTTAAAGGGCCACTAAACCCAAAATCTTTCTTTCATGATTCAGATAGAGAATAGAAATTTAAACAACATTACAATTTACTTCCATTATTTATTTTGCTTCATTTTTTAGATATCCTTAGTTGAAGAAAAAGCAATGCACATGGTGAGCCAATCACTAGAGGCCTCTATGTGCAGCAACCAATCAGCAGCTACTGAGCATATCTAGATATGCTTTTCGGCAAAGAATAGCAAGAGAATAAAACAAATTAGATAATATAAGTAAATTAGAAACATGTTTAAAATTGCATTCTCTTTCTAAGTCATAAAAGAAAAAATGTGGGTGTCATGTCAATTTAATTTACTAATGGACTGAGGACTGTTTAATATTACATATTTATAATCGATTGCTATTATGCAATCCACTGAGTTCAAGTGTTTTTAACTAATAGCCTTTGCTACTGTATGTGTGTATGTTCCTAGTTATCAATAATAAAGTTTAATGTATGAGTGATAAGGAACGTTTTTACCATTGAGACTTGTGGAACTACTCTCTCTTTAAACTGTGTTGTACTCTCAGTTACAACTAGTTTATCTAGTTGTTTTATATATATATATATATATATATATATATACACACACAAAACACGGGTGGGGTCAGCACTCTCAGGCTGGACCGGGTACGGGTACACTCACAAGCTCTCAACTAAGATAAAAAGCAGCAATGGAAGAATTACATACCGCATCTGGCCAAATGGGAAAAGCCCAGGTACCTCGTCAAGGTTTCTTCCAAATAAACCTGGGTCCCTAAACAGCCACACAATGCAGGCTCACAATCAAACAACTGTGAAAAAAGCAACTGTGAAAAAATGGAGGGTGCACAGGCTTATGTAATCTCCACAAACATATACAAAACACGGGTGGGGTCAGCACTCTCAGGCCGGACCGGGTACACATCCTATGACCCTGCAACATGCACAGCCCTGGGTGCAAACCAACACTCTCAGGAAGCTGCACTGTCACCAAAGTCACAGGCAGTTAACCCCAGTCAGGTCTGGGTGCATGGCCCAAACAAGGAAAAATTACAAAAAATAAATATTTTTAATATAAACACACAGAAAAAGTCCAGCACTCACTCACAAGCTCTCAACTAAGATAAAAAGCAGCAATTTTTATATATTTATATAAAAAGTAAATACAGAGTGGGTTCCTAGGAGCCCGTGGGGGGTAGTTATCATCGTGTCAACTTTCCTGCCTTCGCCGGCCCAATACGCCCGCCTAAGCTCGCCGCGGACCTGAAAAAATACGTCTAAGTTATCAAAAAAAGCTGTCAAAAAGCGGCGGGGCGTTGAGCAGCGGACTGTGATAGTTATCACTCATCCGATCTCGCTGCTCTTCGGCTTTTTCCCAGCTTTCTTGCTAGCCTGTCACTAAGCACTCACACTAAACTACACTGTTCTACCCCCTATACCGGCGCCCCCGGAGCCCCCCGCAACTAAATAAAGTTACTAACCCCTAAACCGCCGCTCCTAGACCACGCCGCAACTCTTATAAATGTATTAACCCCTAAACCGCCGCTCCCGGACACCGCTGCCACCTACATTATACCTAGTAACCCCTATCCTGCCCCCCCTATACCGTCGCCCTCTATAATAAAGTTTTTAACCCCTATCCTGCTGATCCCGCACCTTGCCGCAAATAAATAAATAGTTTAACCCCTAAACCGCCGCTCCCTGAACCCGCTGCAACCTTTATTAAATTATTTAGAGGTATTACTTATATATTCATACATCCAATTCTGAACAATAGGTGTTTTACTGTTCCTGCAGGTACTATTTGTTTTTCAATACACGGAACTCCTTCAGAAAAACCTAGAGACTATAAATGTCCCCACCAGATAATTTAAATAATTTTTGAATCAAGGGTTTTTTTATCAAATCTCCTTATGAGAGAGATATATATAACAGACAGTTTATCAAAATATTATATGCTTTTAGCAAGTAGAATTATAATATCCATTCAGAATCATTATTCCTTTAATACATATGATTTTAAGCATATTCCTTTTCGGTTATTTTAAAGGTTTTTTTATATAAATAGATTCTTTTACAGTATGAATTGATCCATATGCAATTTTTACTATATAAAGAGTAAATATAAATTGTTCCCTAATGATAACTGCACTAAATTACGAATAATCAATTGATATTTCTATGTTTTTATCCTTGACGACAGTTTTTAAATAGGAATTACAGTGTATCTATCACCCTCTAACAAATGTTTTACTGCAAAGTACGCATCCATTTTTTATTTTTTATTTTTTAGTTTATTTTTCAGTTTTCACGTCACTTGTGTTCCAAATATGTCAGTGTTATATGTATACTTACTATGGTAACCCTTTTAAGTAATTTGTATCAATTTGTTAATACAACTGTGAACATTGCTCTTTGACGATCACAGCGAAGTTAGACTCATTGGGTTTTACACACCCCCTCTTAGCATTGGCTAAACAAATTCCCACCTCCTTTTTGATTGGCCACCGTGCCTTTAAAACAAAAAGGCGCCTTTTCAACAACACCAAGCCTTTGAAAAAGCCCGGCCGAAGTCGGGGGAAACGCGTCAGACCAGTCACTACAAACTATCGCTCTATTTGGGAAGCAGAACAATCTGTACACAGAAGCAGGTTACACGCTCAGGTTAAGGATCCGGATTACCAATACCTGATGTTGTTTGACTAAGAGCTGAAAGGCGAAGGACCATCTATGCCACTGTTACAGGAGCTGCAGACCCAAGGAGTGTTGTTTTAATGCATATCATTTATTTTTATCTAGTAAGTGCAATCATTATTGTGCGTGTGTCACTTTGTTATTAAACGTTTACACTTGAATCGTGCCTTGTGCGCCTGTTTTTTCTTCTTTGTTTTATGTTTCTACCTCTGAGCCAAGACCGGTGAATTGCTGGCTGGAACAAGGCTGCACTACAAAGGCACAAAGATTGGATTTTAACTCTTTTCCAGAGGAACCACTTTGGATAGCATTCTACAATTAAAGAAAGAACCTGCAAGATACCAGCTGCAAGAATTTATCCTCAAACTAATTTCTCCTTTACAAGGTACTGTGGTCTAGTCCTTTTTTGGTTTCCCCAATTGGACATTTTTTGATAACAGATTCATGTTACTTGGATTGTATATACTCTCTATCAGAATTTGATACTTTTTGCTGTCGGCATAAGAGCGCAAAAAATCTTTTGTTTTAATTTTTTTCATTGTGAAATTCTTTTCCCTTTTTCTGCTGCTTATATGTCTGAACCATCAGTTACAATGATAGCTGAATTAAGACCAGAAACCTTCTCTAATGTTGCACTTAAAGATTTTGGTAATAATCCACATAGAGCAAATAGGAATAGAGCTATTGATTTATTAGAAACAACTGAGGAAGACATTATACATTTAGAAAAAGACCCAGAGGAACTCTTTCAAACTTTAGAAAAATTATTATGCCAGGACACAAAAGATTGGCAGGATTTAATACTTTTAGAGAATTACATTAAACATAAGGTAGTACCTAGAGGTTTACAAGTTTTTAAACAGCCTGCTTTTGATTTAGACGAAGTTGAATTTACCACAGAGTGGGAGACAGCGAGTTTTGAGTGTTCAAACAAATACATAAACATCTTAATTAAATACAGGGAACTAAGATTAAATAAACTCAAAACAGGAATCGATGAAGTGGTGAATCAGATTCAGCCTTTTAAAAATATTGAGAAATGGATAACACGCAATAAAAGTATTCAATATAGAGTGAGCCAATTAGATAGAGAGTTACAAACTACTAAACAAAAAAAGCTTAAAAGGGATATAGAGGATTTTAAGAACAATAAAGTATATACATATAAAAAGGATTATAATGCACAAAATCCTGCTAATAAAGCTCTGTCTATGGGGTCCGGTAATATTAACCTAAATCCCAAATCCTCCATATCACTAGCCTCATCTAGAGGAGAACAAAAACCTGCAACCCCTAATTTTAGAGAATACAATGCCAACAAAAATAGAAATCAGTATAATACCAGTCAAAATAGGTCTTACAATCAACAACAAAAGAGGTCATTTGACCAACCACCCTATAGAACATACAATGCCAATAAAGAAAATAATTATAAAAATAGAAATTATGATAAAACCCATGAAAGCCAGGGTTCTTATTATAACCACCAAAAGAATGTGAATTACTCAAACCAGCCACCACAATGGAGACGTAGAAATAGCTTTAGAGATAATCACAATACAGGGAATGTTAATAGTAAACAAGGTTCATTTTACAATAGATTTGATCCTCTCACAGACAACGGTAATTATACAACTACACCCAATTGGGACAGAAATGGTGCAAGACCAAAAGACACATATGAGAAACAACATTTTTTTGGGTCAGACCAGGCAAAAAATCACAACCCCCCGCAACAGGACAGGACAAGACAAAGAAAAAGATCCCTAGAAAAAGAAGAAGGGGAAACAGAGCAGGAAAGCTCGTACAGACAAATAGGAAAAATAAGGAAAGAATAATTGAAGCTAAAAAAGATATTTTTAATCTAGCTGACATTGATCTAGATCAGAACGATATTTCCCTTCTCCAAAAGGGTCTTAACTTTGCCCCTAAATCGAAACCCAATAAATTCGAGATGTTTGTAGATATTCATAAGTATGTGAGGAAACTCACTTTGAAAAGATATTTTTTTAAAAATCCAGAATATAGAGAGAAAACAAATAAAGAATATCTAGAAGCAGGGGACTTAGGGACCCTTAACATCCTAAAGAACCTGGAAAACTTTGAACATATTCCACACAATTTAGAGTCTAATGATAGCCAGTTAGACCTTTTAAATTTATCTATCTATGAAAACGAACCCATAATTCAACATTCTAACTTTAAAGCCAAATCTAGCTTCAATCCAATAGGTGCTCAGGGGGAACAATTATCGGCATTTAATAAATTAATAATAAAAGATATTGAAGAATAGAAACATAGAAACATGGATATTGACGGCAGATAAGAGCCATAGGCCCAGCAAGTCTGCCCGACCTTACCTAACAGTATAAACTTATCTAGTTCGTAGGATAATCTTAGTATCTTAGAAAGAAAGTCCCTTAAGAAATTAGGAGATAATAAAGAAATTATTATCCGCCCGGCCGACAAGGGCGGGGGTATAGTAATTCAAAAAAGGGAGGATTACCTCAAAGAGGCTATGAAACTTTTGGGTGATGAAAATACATACCAAATCTTACCAAAAGACCCAACAGAAGTTTTTAATAAAGAACTCAATGAATTACTACATAAAGCAAAACTAAAGGGTATATTAAATGATGATGAATACAAATGTATTTATACTCCACAACCCAATGTACCAATTATATATCACCTCCCTAAGGTCCATAAAGACCTATTAAACCCCCCGGGAAGACCAATTATTTCCGGGATTGGGTCGATCACAGATAAACTGTCAAAATATGTGGATTTTTTCCTCCAACCATTGGTAAAATCCACCAAAGCTTACATTAAAGAAGCAATTACCAAGTTTGAAGGGATAACTTGGGAGGAAGACATGGGGCGCGATCCGATATAGATCGCAGTTTGCGGCGCAAGCGAGGGAACCCACGTCGCCCGCAGTTTCAGCTCACAACTCGAGCCATCCAATATGCGGCGCCGTCACTTGCTAAAGTGGCGCAAGTCTCACAAACCAGCGATGTCCAGAAATCTGCGTAAGTACAGATTTTTGGAGTCGCCAGTGAATTGCGCCACGTTAGAAACTGCCGGCGCCTATAAAACATGACTAAAGTCTAAATCACCCGCACTGTCTAACACGCCTCCTAAACATAGCCCGACACGTCTAACACGCCTCCCTAACATAGCCCGACACGTCTAACCCTCTATCCGCTATCCCCCCTCACTATCCTAACAATAAAAAAGCTATTAACCCCTAAACCGCCGCTCCCGTACCCTGCCGCAACCTAATAAAGTTATTAACCCCTAAACCGTCGCTCCCGTACCCCGCCGCCAGCTATATTATATCTATAACCCCCTAAAGTGAGCCCCTAACACCGCCGCCATCTATATTAAAATTATTAACCCCTAATGTAAGCCCCTAACACCGCCGCCATCTCTATTAAAATGATTAACCCCTAATTTAATCTACCTACCCCGCCGCCAGCTATATTATCTATATTAACCCTAAGTATATTATAGTTAATATAGGTATTACATTATATATATTAACTATATTAACCCTAATTATATTAGGGTTAATATAGTTAATATAGTTACTATAGTATTTATATTAACTATATTAACTCTATCTAACCCTAACACCCCTAACTAAATTTATATTAAATTAATCTAATTCATTTATAAACTAAAATATTCCTATTTAAATCTAAATACTTACCTATAAAATAAACCCTAAGATAGCTACAATATAATTAATAATTACATTGTAGCTATGTTAGGGTTAATATTTATTTTACAGGTAAATTGTTAATTATTTTAACTAGGTATAATAGCTATTAAATAGTTATTACCTATTTAATAGCTACCTAGTTAAAATAATTACCCAATTACCTGTAAAATAAATCCTAACCTAAGTTACAAATACACCTACACTATCAATAAATTAAAGAAACTACAAACATCTATCTAAAAATACAATTAAATTAACTAAACTAAAT
This sequence comes from Bombina bombina, assembly GCF_027579735.1. Lineage (NCBI taxonomy): Eukaryota > Metazoa > Chordata > Amphibia > Anura > Bombinatoridae > Bombina > Bombina bombina. The sequence continues at coordinate 722,795,281 of NC_069501.1, read as the reverse complement.
TACAAAAAAAACAAACACTAAATTACAAAAAATAAAAAAAAGATTACAAGATTTTTAAGCTAATTACACCTATTCTAAGCCCCCTAATAAAATAATAAACCCCCAAAATAAAAAAAATTCCCTGCCCTATTCTAAATTAAAAAAAGTTCAAAGCTCTTTACCTTACCAGCCCTTAAAAGGGCCTTTTGTGGGGCATGCCCCAAAGAATTCAGGTCTTTTGCATACAAATACAATACCCCCCCCCCCATTACAACCCACCACCCACATACCCCTATTCTAAAACCACCCAAACCCCCCTTAAAAAAGCCTAACACTACCCCCCTGAAGATCTCCCTACCTTGTCTTCACCACACCGGGCCGAACTCCTGATCCGATCCGGGCGATGTCTTCCTCCAAGCGGCAAAGAAGAATTCTTCCTCCGGCGATGTCTTCCTCCAAGCGGCAAAGAAGAATTCTTCCTCCGGCGACGTCTTCCTCCAAGCGGCAGCAAAGTCTTCATTCTTCCGGCGGAATCTTCAATCTTCTTTCTTCGCTCCGCCACCGCGGAGCATCCATCCCGGCCGACGACTGAACGACGAATGAGGTACCTTTAAATGACGTCATCCAAGATGGTGTCCGCCGAATTCCGATTGGCTGATAGGATTCTATCAGCCAATCGGAATTAAGTTAGAAAAATCTGATTGGCTGATTGATTCAATCAGCCAATCAGATTTTTCTAACTTAATTCCGATTGGCTGATAGAATCCTATCAGCCAATCGGAATTCGGCGGACACCATCTTGGATGACGTCATTTAAAGGTACCTCATTCGTCGTTCAGTCGTCGGCCGGGATGGATGCTCCGCGGTGGCGGAGCGAAGAAAGAAAGAAGGGGTTAATAATTTTTATATAGGTGGCGGCGGTGTAAGGGGTCAGATTAGGGGATAGATAAGGTAGATGGCGGCGGTTTTAGGGGCTCACGGTGGGGGCTTAGTTTATGTAGATGGCGGCAGGGTCCGGGAGCGGCGGTTTAGGGGTTAATAACTTTATTAGGGATTTCGGGGGGGGGGGATCGCGGTTGACAGGTAGATAGACATTGCGCATGCGTTAGGTGTTAGGTTTATTTTAGAAGATCGCGGTTGACAGGGAGATAGACATTGCGCATGCGTTAGGTGTTAGGTTTATTTTAGAAGATCGCGGTTGACAGGGAGATAGACATTGCGCATGCGTTAGGTGTTAGGTTTATTTTAGCAGCCAGTTTAGGGAGTTACGGGGCTCCAATAGTCAGCGTAAGGCTTCTTACGGCTGCTTTTTGTGGCGAGGTGAAAATGGAGTAAGTTTTCTCCATTTTCGCCACGTAAGTCCTTACGCTGCATATTGGATACCAAACTGCGCTGGTTTGGTATACCTGCCTATAGCCCAAAAAACTAAGGGCGACGGCAGAAATATATGCGCGTAACTTCTAGGTTACGCCGTATATAGGATACCAAACCAGCGTAAATCTTGGCGTCGCCGGCTTTTGCGGGCGACGATTTTTATCGGATGGACCCCATGATTTGGTTAACATGTGACATTGCGTCACTCTATACATGCATTCCACACTCTAACGGAATTCGACAAGTGGAGTTAGAACTAGAGAATTGGTCATTCCCATCCGATCACATTGAGTTTTTAGTAGAAAGTATAACTTTTATTTTACATAATAACTATTTTAATTTTTTAAAAAAATTTTATGTACAAAAAAGAGGGACTGCAATGGGTACCACATTTGCTCCCTCATATGCAAACTTATATGTGAATTCCTTTGAAAAGAACTATATATGGCGTAATAATCCCTTTACCAGTAATATTTTAATTTATGCAAGATACATAGACAATGTCATTATTTTATGGAAGGGAGAGCAAGAGCTAATCAGTGATTTTATGAGTCATATAAATAGAAACAATTTTAATCTAACATTCACAGGAAATAGCTCTAAAGAAAAAATAGAGTTTTTAGATTTGACCTTTTTTAAAGATCATCAAGGAAAAGTAGCGGTCAAAAATTACAGGAAGACAACTGATTGTAATAGTTTATTCAAGCAAGAAGTGCCCACAAAAAAAGTTGGATCAATAATGTTCCTCAAAGCTAATTTTTAAGAATCAAGAGAAATTGCACTCACAACTCAGATTATGATATAGAAGCTAGTATTTTAGAGAAAAAGTTTTTGGATAAAGGTTATAATCCAGAGGTTTTAAAACAAGCAAAATTGAAAGTAGCTGATAGGGATAGAAGAACTTTCTTTAATGATAATAAATCTATTGATAATTCATTACCAATAGGGACCATGTTGCATGATACTTTAATTGGATCACAACTTAGTAATAGTAATCCTACAAGATTGGTTACTACATATAATCAAGGTTCTAAAATACTAGAAAACATAATCAAGAAACACTGGCCACTTTTAAAATCAGACCCTGTTTTAGGTCCACATCTGGAAGAAAAGCCAACTTTCACGTATAAAAAAGGCAGGAGTCTAAGAAACATCCTAGCCCCCAGTAAGATCAAACCTTCCTTAGGAAATAATGTCAATCCAAAAATTGATAATTGGCTAACCAACTGGAAGGGGACCATGAAATGTGGAAAATCAAGATGCAATATGTGCAAACACATAAACAAAGCACCAACATTTCATAATAGTCAGTCCATAGAAACATATACTATTAATATTAAGAGTAATTGTGATTCAATTTATGTCGTGTATTTGTTAGAATGTGGGTGTGGCCTTTTGTATGTGGGCCGTACAAAAAGGAAGATAAGGCGTAGGACTAACGAACACATATATAATATTAAAGAAAAAATGGACAACCACAGTGTTCCAAGACACTTTTTAGAGTGCCATGGGGGCAATCCCAGCTCTCTGAAAGTACAAGTAATAGATCAGGTGCCTCATACAAAACCCAATAGACTTTTGACACTAAGAAAATTAGAAACCAGGTGGATATATAAATTAAAAACATTACAACCCCTAGGATTAAATATTGATATTGATGTGGCAGCATTTGTATAAATTGTTCAGGAATGCTTGCTTAACATCTTACTATGTTTATCATAATTATTAACGTTATTTCAATTTTATTTTAATGAATTTTAGCTTTTTAGTGTTTTTACATTAAATTAAATATAAATTTGGTCTATATATATCCACTTAGACACTAATGGGTGGAATAATGTTCTTTCAAGCCAGGTTCGTTTTATTTTTAGAAAATCTTTTTATTGTTCTTTTAGGTATCAGGGGTTTTTTAACATTGGAATTTTTTAACATTGGAATTTTTAATATTGGAATTTTTATCCCAACTTTTTAAAAAAATTTTAGTGTAAAAAGTTATTATTTAGAGGTATTACTTATATATTCATACATCCAATTCTGAACAATAGGTGTTTTACTGTTCCTGCAGGTACTATTTGTTTTTCAATACACGGAACTCCTTCAGAAAAACCTAGAGACTATAAATGTCCCCACCAGATAATTTAAATAATTTTTGAATCAAGGGTTTTTTTTATCAAATCTCCTTATGAGAGAGATATATATAACAGACAGTCTATCAAAATAGTATATGCTTTTAGCAAGTAGAATTATAATATCCATTAAGAATCATTAATCCTTTAATACATATGATTTTGAGCATATTCCTTTTCGGTTATTTTAAAGGTTTTTTTATATAAATAGATTCTTTTACAGTATGAATTGATCCATATGCAATTTTTACTATATAAAGAGTAAATATAAATTGTTCCCTAATGATAACTGCACTAAATTACGAATAATCAATTGATATTTCTATGTTTTTATCCTTGACGACAGTTTTTAAATAGGAATTACAGTGTATCTATCACCCTCTAACAAATGTTTTACTGCAAAGTACGCATCCATTTTTTATTTTTTATTTTTTAGTTTATTTTTCAGTTTTCACGTCACTTGTGTTCCAAATATGTCAGTGTTATATGTATACTTACTATGGTAACCCTTTTAAGTAATTTGTATCAATTTGTTAATACAAAACTGTGAACATTGCTCTTTGACGATCACAGCGAAGTTAGACTCATTGGGTTTTACACACCCCCTCTTAGCATTGGCTAAACAAATTCCCACCTCCTTTTTGATTGGCCACCGTGCCTTTAAAACAAAAAGGCGCCTTTTCAACAACACCAAGCCTTTGAAAAAGCCCGGCCGAAGTCGGGGGAAACGCGTCAGGCCAGTCACTACAAACTATCGCTCTATTTGGGAAGCAGAACAATCTGTACACAGAAGCCGGTTACACGCTCAGGTTAAGGATCCAGATTACCAATACCTGATGTTGTTTGATTAAGAGCTGAAAGGCGAAGGACCATCTATGCCACTGTTACAGGAGCTGCAGACCCAAGGAGTGTTGTTTTAATGCATATCATTTATTTTTATCTAGTAAGTGCAATCATTATTGTGCGTGTGTCACTTTGTTATTAAACGTTTACACTTGAATCGTGCCTTGTGCGCCTGTTTTTTCTTCTTTGTTTTAAATTTATTAACCCCTATCCTGCCCCCCCTACACCGTCGCCACCTATAATAAATTTATTAACCCCTATCCTGCCCCCCACTACGCCGCCGCCACTGTAATAAAATTATTAACCCCTAAACCTAAGTCTAACACTAACCCTAACACCCCCCTAACTTAAATATTAATTCAATAAATCTAAATAATATTTAAAACTAAATACTTACCTGTAAAATAAACCCTAATATAGCTACAATATAAATAATAATTATATTGTAGCTATCTTAGGATTTATTTTTAGTTTACAGGCAACTTTCAATTTATTTTAACTAGGTACAATAGCTATTAAATAGTTATTAACTATTTAATAGCTTACCTAGCTAAAATAAACTGAAATTTACCTGTAAAATAAAAACTAACCTAAGTTATAATTATACCTAACACTACACTATACTTTAATAAATTATTCCTATTTAAAACTAAATACTTACCTGTAAAATAAACCATAATATAGCTACAATAATACAATAATAATGCAATAATACGGAACAGCCAATAGAATGCGAGCTCAATCTGATTGGCTGATTGGATCAGCCAATCGGATTGAACTTGAATCTGATTGGCTGATTCCATGAGCCAATCAGATTTTTCCTACCTTAATTCCGATTGGCTGGTAGAATCCTATCAGCCAATCGGAATTGAAGGGACGCCATCTTGGATGACGTCCCTTAAAGGAGCCTTCATTCGTCGGTAGTTCGTCGGGAAAGGAGGATGTTCCGCGTCGGCGGGATGAAGATTCAAGACCCGGCTTCGACGATGACCTCGCCCGGATAGAAGACTTCTTCAGCGCCTCTTGGAAGATGACCTCGCCCGGATGGAAGATTTCTTCAGTGCCGCTTGGAGGATCACTTCATCGGATGGAAGATTTCTTCAGCGCCCCTTGGAGGATAACTTCTGCCGGTCCGGATGTCCTCTTCAGTTCCATCGGTGGCTCAGCTGAGTGAAGACAACTAAAGGTAGGATGATCTTCAGGGGATTAGTGTTAGGTTATTTTAAGGGGGGTTTGGGTTAGATTAGGGGTATGTGGGTGATGGGTTTTAATGTTCGGGGGGGTTGTATTTTTCTTTTACAGGCAAAAGAGCTGAACTTTGGGGCATGCCCCCACAAAAGGCCCTTTTAAGGGCTGGTAAGGTAAAAGAGCTTTGAACTTTATTTAATTTAGAATAGGGTAGGGCATTTTTTTATTTTGGGGGGTTTGTTATTTTATTAGGGGGCTTAGATTAGGTGTAAGTAGCTTAAAATTGTTGTAATATTTGTAAAATGTTTGTAACTTATTTTTTTATTTTTTATAACTTAGTTTTTTTTATTTTTTGTACTTTAGTTAGTTTATGTAATTGTATTTAATTGTAGTTATTTGTAGGTAGTTTATTTAATTAATTTAATGATAGTGTAGTATTAGGTTTAATTGTAACTTAGGTTAGGATTTATTTTACAGGTAATTTTGTATTTCTTTTAGCTAGGTAGTTATTAAATAGTTAATAACTATTTAATAACTATTCTAACTAGCTAAAATAAATACAAAGTTACCTGTAAAATAAATATAAATCCTAAGATAGCTACAATATAATTATTATTTATATTGTAGCTATATTAGGGTTTATTTTACAGGTAAGTATTTAGTTTTCAATAGGAATAATTTATTAAAGTATAGTGTAGTGTTAGGTGTAATTATAACTTAGGTTAGGATTTTTTTTACAGGTAAATTTCAGTTTATTTTAGCTAGGTAAGATATTAAATAGTTAATAACTATTTAATAGCTATTGTACCTAGTTAAAATAAATTGAAAGTTGCCTGTAAAATAAAAATAAATCCTAAGATAGCTAGAATATCATTATTATTTATATTGTAGCTATATTAGGGTTTATTTTAAAGGTAAGTATTTAGTTTTAAATAGGATTAATTTAGTTAATAATAAAAATATTATTTAGATTTATTTAATTAATATTTAAGTTAGGGGGGCGTTAGGGTTAGGGTTAGACTTAGGTTTAGGGGTTAATAATTTTATTACAGTGGCGGCGGCGTAGTGGGGGGCAGGATAGGGGTTAATAAATTTATTATAGGTGGCGATGGTGTAGGGGGGGCAGATTAGGGGGTTAATAAATTTAATATAGGTGGCGACGGTGTAGGGGGGCAGGATAGGGGTTAATACATTTAATATAGGTTGCGGCGGGTTCAGGGAGTGGCGGTTTAGGGGTTAATACATTTATTATAGTTGCGGTGGGCTCCGGGAGCGGCGGTTTAGGGGTTAATATGTATAGAGTAGCTTGCGGTGGGCTCCGGGAGCGGCGGATTAGGGGTTAATATGTATAGAGTAGCTTGCGGTGGGCTCCGGGAGCGGCGGATTAGGGGTTAATATGTATAGAGTAGCTTGCGGTGGGCTCCGGGAGCGGCGGTTTAGCGGTTTATATGTATAGAGTAGCTTGCGGTGGGCTCCGGGAGCGGCGGTTTAGGGGTTAAACACTTTATTTAGTTGCGGCGGTGTAGGGGGGGACAGATTAGTGGTGTTTAGACTCGGGGTACATGTTAGGGTGTTAGGTGTAGACAGCTCCCATAGAAATCAATGGGATGTCTGTCAGCAGCGAACTTGTACTTTCGCTATGGTCAGACTCCCATTGATTCCTATGAAAACCAGGTACGCTGGGCCGTAAAAGTGCCGAGCGTACCTGCTAGTCATTTGATAACTAGCAAAAGTAGTGAGAATGTGCCGCATTTGTGTGCGGAACATCTGGAGTGACGTAAGAATCGATCTGCGTCGGACTGAGTCCGGCGGATCGAAGCTTACGTCACAAAATTCTACTTTTGCCGGTCTCGAGCCTTTGATAACTAAGGCGAATCAGCCTCGCCACAAATACGCTGCAGAATTCCAGCGTATTTGAGGTTGATGGCTTGATAACTACCCCCCCGTAAGTCTATTTTAGCCGGCACTGATTTATGATACCAAAATTACACCAAACTCCATAGGGAAGAAGTAGGACTGAGGGAAGAAAACACAAAGAATTAGCTACCATACCATATAGATAAACATTTATTAAACCACAGTTCCACAAATTGGAACACAGAATGACTAGTCATAAACAGCAATCCTATGTTAACAATACCAGCCCGGGAGGTAAAAAATGATAACTTATATTAAAGATAGAATATAACAACAAAAATTGTGCACAAAAGTTATGAAGTTTCATAAAAAATTATTATATATAAAGAAAGCAAAAAGTCCTCCTTGGTTGGATAGAAAAATAAGATCATAGGAATGCAGGAAAACAGAGGGAGCTGCTGTTCTTTCTATTACCCCTGTGTGTAGAGAATACTCTATATTGCAACAAAGTCCCGATAATGTGATAATTGCAGTGAGACCCGGTTACCAAAGAAGTGTACTCATATGTCCCAGTACTTCGATTATAAGAGGGCTAACAGACACCAATATCAGGCTCAGACATGCACCTGACCCATCCTTAGACGGTCCGTTCTGTACCTTTAAGTGTACGGGAACACTTCACTCAGGTAATGTATGCATAAAGTCCCAACGGTTAGAAAAAGGATTCATACGGATACCAATATCAGGCGTAATCACATACCTGACCCATCCTTAGACGGTCCGTTCTGTATCTTTAAATGTCCTTCTTAGACGCTAAAGTTGTTCCAGCTTTTCAACTGAAGATCGTTTTATGATTAGTCATTCTGTGTTCCAATTTGTGGAACTGTGGTTTAATAAATGTTTATCTATATGGTATGGTAGTTAATTCTTTGAGTTTTCTTCCCTCAGTCCTACTTCTTCCCTATGGAGTTTGGTGTAATTTTGGTGTCATAAATCAGTGCCGGCTAAAATAGACTTACGGGCTCCTAGGAACCCACTCTTTATTTACTTTTTATTATTATTGATTCTATTGTCAGGCACCCCTTATCTGCTATACTAAATTTCGCAGACTAAGGGTGGATTTTATATTTATCAACAAATGGTGCTGTGAGATTTATTTTTATTTTTTTCTTGATATATATATATATATATATACACACATATATTTATACAGTATATATACAGCTATTTTCCTGAGAGAATATTGTCATCTTTTAGATGATGCTAAGGAGGGGAACATATTAAATGAAAAAGAATTGGCTTTTCTACAAAATGATAATCCTACCATAGCCATTTTTTATTATCTACCGAAGGTACACAAGAGCCTTTACAAACCACCAGGGAGACCCATAGTGTTGGGTATAAATTCATTAACATTGAAATTATCAGAATATATCGACTCTTTCCTGCAACCCTTGGTACCAAGATTAAAACCATACCTGAGGGACATGCCAGATACGATTGATACATTTTCGGGAGTTGCTTGGAAAACAGAAGCAATTTGGGTCACTTTGGATGTTAGTGTTCTCTACACTAACATCCCACACAAGAAAGCTGTGGAAGCAATTGCCTTCTGGCTAGATAATCTGACTGAACTTCCAAGAAAAACTCAACATTTCCTTCTGGATGCTATAACATTTGTCTTGGAGAATAATTACTTCCTCTTTGAGAAAGAGTTCTTCCTACAACTCCATGGTACAGCTATGGGCACATGTTTTGTAACTAACTTTGCCAATTTGTACTTGGGGTTGTGGGAAGAACAACACATTTGGAACAACAATCCTTTTTCACAATATATCAAGAAATGGGGAAGGTATACTGACGATATTGTTCTGATATGGGAAGGACCTGAAGACATCTTGACCAGATTTACTACCTCCCTAAATTTGAATAACTTCAATCTTAAATTCACAGGAAAAAACAGTAAGGTGGAAATCGAGTTTCTGGACATAGTGCTGTTTCAGGAAAACGGAGAAATACAGACAAAATCTCATTAGAAAAGTACAGACAGTAATAGATACTTGATGGCCACGAGCAGTCATAATCCAGAATGGATACAAAACATTTCCTACAGGCAATTCCAGCATCTAAGGAGGAATTGCTCTAAACTGGAGGATTTTGAGAGAGAATCTACATTGCTGAAAAAAGATTTGTAGAAAGAGGGTACAAAGAGAAGTAATTGTCAAAAGCCTATATGAAGGCAAAATCTTTAAATAGACAGGCCTTATTACGAACAGGAAAAAAGAAGAAGTTTCCCCAGAGAAAGATTTGGCGGATTTCATTACGACCTATAATGAAGGTTCAAATGAGATTAGGACAATTATAAAGAAACATTGGCAAATTCTACGAAAAGATGATCTGTTGAAGAATGTTGTTAATAAAGAACCCAGGGTTATTTACAGAAGGAACAAAAACCTGAAGAACACTCTGGCACCAAGCCAACTAAAGAAGGAGACCAAACAAAATTGGCTAGGAAAACAATTAATAGGTTTCTTTAAATGTAACTGTCTGAACTGCCTAGCTTGTGAGCACCATTATAACTCTCCTATCACATGCAACGGTCAGATGACCCATATCTGTATTAATGATTGGTCCGGCTAGGGGTGGGTCTAAGTACGGCAATCTTTAAAATACAGTAACCGGATTCATTCAGTCACATCGATCCTCCTCCAAAGAAGGTATTTTATCACCTTTGAAACGCGTTTTATTATTCAGCTGTGATTATTGCTGGAGCCACTACTTGTCATCATATATTTAACAGATATTGCTTTCACCTGAAAATATATCTACTCATAAAGAACTTTATATTTTCTCTGTGATAAATATATGAACTTTGATAGGACATTTGTTGATTAATTTGTAAAAAAGAAATTGGCATAATACTTTATTATTTTGCCTATAATGCTGATGTTGTTGCTTTGTCACCAATTTTCGGATTTTGCACTACCAAGTTGTTTTTGACTAGGCTGAACATTTATTGATTGTGCTATATTTCCACTGACCCCTCACCTGTGGCTAGGACTACACTATCATCTGCATTTATTGTTGTATTTATTTAACTGCTTGTGCGCCTTTTATCACCCTTTGTTACTCTCTAATTTAATTTATCTTGGGCAGTGGACTATCTGGGTAGACATCCCCTGTTCAAATTTTAGGCAGCATTTGCAGTGAAATATTTAAACACAAATATAAGTCTCTGGGCTTCCACCTTTTTTTAACCTCTTCCTATCATCACTATATATATATATATATATATATATATATATATATATATATATATATATAAAATTGAAGAGTAGAAGGAGCGCTCACAACTGTGGATTACTGAATGTATTGACAATATCAGAGTAATGTGGCTATAAGACACCTACTGAAGGCAATCCAACCTTCAGTGAGAGATGAGCAAAAAATGCCCCGTAAACAAAATACAAAGAGAGTGGGTCTAGCGCAAAACTGTGTATCGTCAATCACAGGAAATTAAATAAAATAAAATGAGTTGGTTAGCCCTCCCTATAGATACAAATTGCTAAGGTATGTACTCAGGGTGGCAGAGAAGGTGTCATGAACTAAAGGTGCAAAAGAAGGGTGTATATGTGTGCGCCAATACTGTGTAAAACACAAATGGCAATAGATCTTTTTAATAATGACTTCTTATTTGATTAACTATTTAGGTTAAATGAATTTTCTTATTTAGGTTAAATTAATTTTCTTATTTTTAAAACATACAGTCCAAAAAGTACTGATAATATGAGATTCACAATAAATATTAAAAAATTTAAATAATCAATGAATTTATTTGAAATAATAACTATTAGTTCATACAAAAAAGAGAATAATATAAACAAAACACACACAGACAATGTAAAAAAGTTACTTCTCCCTATTGGTACCAATCCGAGAGCTAAATAAATAACGATATTTCTAGTTAAAATATATAGTTAGACAATCTAATACAAAAGATAAAATTTCTAGTGCGCTATTTAAAAGTTATCTGAAAATTATTTAAAAGAAGCCTTAAATGCCTTAAAGAAACCTTGTACAAGGTAATTCTAAAAAACTTCTCCTTAGAAAAAGTTCATCAGTTAATATGCTTATAATTTGACTTAAGCATATGTTTGTTTGTTTAGAGTGGTCCTCTCTTGTCTCAAAAACTGAATAAACAGTGTAAACAAAGTAAACAATAAGTCGGCATATGATGAGAAAAAGAGAGAGAGAGTTATTACTCCAAACTCCAAAGTTCGTCTGTAGAATTCTCAGAACAGTCTTTTGGTTTATTCCTTTATGAGACGTATTTTTGTTTAAGAAACAATTTCAGAGCACAAGAAAGTACCTCGTTTGAAACCGCTGCAAATGCTCGTCAGTTTAGGGGTATCGCCAAACACAGTCCCGTGTCGATCCTTAGACATGCCCACAGGTGCGGGAAGTGACGTTGGCGGATTGTGTCCCGGATTGAAACCTGACTTTCCTTGGCAGCGTCCTAGCAACGTCCTCAGCAACGTCCTCAGTGTATCATCCGTGTATTGGTAACGCGTTTCAGCTCCTTAGAGCCTTTGTCAAACCATGGCTTTTACTTATTTAAAGTAAAAGTACCAAATTATAACTAATTATTTATTGATGATGACTGCCTAATATGCTTAAGTACAGTTTTGACTGCTTAATCATTATCATCAATTTAGGACGTGCTAATAATCATTCACTTTTGAGTAATTTTATTAGTTACATGTTTAAATCAACAACACTTCATTGTACTCATACTTAAAAATGTAATGTATTTAAACGTGTATAAAACAAAATGTATTTATTAGCATGTTTGGAAACAGCACACTCACAAATGCATTGGAGCCCGTTGCAGTTATGTAGATGTAAACACGAAAAAACATATTTATACAATGTTCATATTTAATAAAGGTTTTAACTATCTATTTACTGTAAATATTTCACATTCCAATGTTCTGCACATAGAGGAATATGTTCTAAGTATTTATAAATAGATATTCCTATATATATTTGTATATATCTATACCTATTTATAATCATGTATAGATAGATAGGTATAGCTATATATTGTATCAAAATACCATCAAATATATATAGAAATATGTATTTATGAATAAATTTAACATCTTCTACAATGTGAAGAACATTGGAATGTGAAATTTTCATATTTTCATGTCGGGTAAGCGCAAATGAGAATATGTGATCGGGTTTGTGCGAGAGTGGGGTGTAATCTAACCCTTAGTTGGCCAGCTATAACTAATAGACCTTCTATTTAGAGACTAAAAAATTAGACATATTTACAGATATAAAAAAAAGATTTCTGATAATTCTTTCACCATAAAAAAGTCCTGTTTCAAATACAAGGGGTTGTTTGGAATTCATTTAATAAAAATCCACTTGTTTGCTATTTTCTATGGGGAACATCTTGGTAGCAGAAGAGCAGCTTGAAAGCAGCTTATATTAAAGTTAAAGGGACACTGAACCCAATTTTTTCTTTCGTGATTCAGATAGAGCATGTCATTTTAAGCAACTTTCCAATTTAATCCTATTATCAATTTATCTTTGTTCTCTTGCTATCTTTATTTGAAAAAGAAGGCATCTACGCTAAGGAGCCAGCCAATTTTTGGTTCAGACTCTGGACAGCAATTGGTTATTGGTGGGTGAATGTATTCTCTAATCAGCAAGAACAACCCAGGTTGTTCACCAAAAATGGGCTGGCATCTAAACTTACATTCTTGCTTTTCAAATAAAAATACCAAGAGAATAAAGAAAATGTGATAATAGGAGTAAATTAGAAAGTTGCTTAAAATTACATGCTCTATCTGAATCACAAAATAAAAAAATTGGGTTCAGTGTCCCTTTAACCCCTTGAGTGCTAATGACGGATCTGAGCCGTCACAAATTGTCTGTCAGGTGCTAATGACGACACAGAACCGTCACTAACACTCTCCCACTTTGAGGGAGATCTGGGGTCTCCCACTGGCTCCTACCCCGGCGATCGGGCCTGCGTAGTGACAGGCATCGCCGGGGCTTCACGGTACGTGCAGTGACGTCACGCGCAATGACGTGACGTGATGATGTCACTGCGCAACTTTATTTAACATTAACAATGTTAAATATAGGAGCAGGGGGCATGCTGCTTAGAAGCCTGTATCTCAGGTATCTACGCAGCTACAGACCCCCAAGACCCACCGTTTAAAGGTAATCGCCTAACCTTTCCAACAGTATAAGTCTTGGGGATCTGAAATAATACAAAAAAGTTAAAAAAAAATATTTTTAAAAATATAAAATAAAAAAATCTTTACAAAAACCTTAGCACCCACGTGGAAAAGTGCTTAGCACTCAAAGGGTTAAAGAAATAGATTGTGCTACTGCTACAAGCCAGTAGCAGCAAAGGAATTGTTTTATTAATTTTTTTTATGTAGGTCAGTATTGTCAAGAACAAAAGTGAAGCTTACGTGCTTATTTGGCTGACAAAGGATTCAATCAACTGACAAGGAAATTGCTAGATCACTATTGAATAGTGTAAAACTGTAAATGTGAATTATTTCCCTCCTGTAGTAAAGCCTTTCCTGACATTAGAATACTGTTTTTAACTGCACAAACATTTTGTGTTGTATGCACACCTTTTTTGTTATGTTGTTAAAGGGCCTCTTGTTTTACATTGTTTTACATTTTCAAAACCAACAACATTTTACATTTGTTCAAATGCAAATGCCTGTGTTCTTATTGTCTACAACAACAGATGTGTAGAAGACATGATCTCAATTATTGAAAGAACTTTCCTTAGCAAACCAACCCTATTGCCAACCAAAAAGCACTCATGAATGTATCACTTGCTAATTAACACAAAGTACGCTTTATTGATGCCACCTTTTAGCTAAATGAATGTGTCTATTTTATACATTGACATAAAGAGGTGAGCTTTTAATTTGTGCTGATATTAATAGTGGTGCCAATTTAATATACAATGTGTGCAATTGTTGATATTACAAACAATTTCTAGACTTTGTAACTTCAACTCACAAGGTCACAACACAGTACATAATCATCTAATAGACATAAACATCTATGCCAAAAAAAAAATTAGATTACATACATCATTCCAGGAAAAGTATCTATTAGGCCATTCAATGTCTTTAGAAACAAATTTAATCATGTCTTAAATCCCTGCTTATGGCAACATTCTGGCCTCAGGTATCTTTGGTTCTCAGTACTCACACACTTTGTGAAACCTTCTTCTACAATTTCTTGCTATTTTTAACATAACAAAAACATCATTATTTTTCTATTGTCTATTTCAGCCCCGATTCCAATAAATCGGAACCCCCAAATGAGGTGGGTTTCCACGGTTGCTCCATTTCAACCATTTACATACATCAGTGTTTATCAACCACTGTTGTTGACTGTATGTGCAGTCATTTCAGTGTTAAAGATTCAGATGTGAAATACAAACTTTTTTTTTTTAATTTTATTTAAAAATAGTTCTAATCATAAATTTAATCTATGCAATTTGTGCACAAATTACCAACATCTAAATATGCATTTATGATTGCAATTAAGTATTTGGAGGTTAAATATGTTAATTAGAAAATTACACCAAGTGACATAAGTTTTATTAATTGCACACATCATGAATTGATATTAATGGTTAAGTGATACAACCTGCAATCAGACATATTAGGCAGTCATCATCAATATTGATTTATTTTGTTGCTTTCTTTTATCTTTGCTTAGGATGAGTATCAATTGCTTCCATTAAGTCTGTACAAATCCTTATGAAAACCCACATGAATATCTTGTAGTTAATTTTTGATGATCCCTTTTGGAAGTCTCTATATTTCAACATAGCTATATATTTTTAACCATTAATGATCATGTCCTTTTTTTTGCAGCTGCATATTTTATACCAGTATTTACTATCTGCTAAAGGTGGGCCCCACTTGTATTTTTACTGTTTATTTTGTCCTTAATAGGGTTTATATTGGGGTCTAATTAGGATGACCATATTACCACTTTAAAAGGGAACACATGAAAAAATACATATGTTAGGGTTGTTTAAAAAATGTTTTGTATAAGAACCTTGACATATGTAGTTTTCATATGTGTTCCTTTTTAAAGTGGCAATATGGCCACCCTAGGCCTAATAAAATATAATTTGGGCTTCTATCTTAGTTACGTGTAACCTTTGTCTACTGTTTATAAGTGTGCTAGATGTAAGCACATTTTTCTTATTGTTTTTAAACTTAGAATTATTACAGCAAACCTACTTTTAGTTTATTAGAATGAGCTTGATCAGGTTAAGTTCCACTTCTGAATGGTGCTTTAATTGTCTGCAAGTTTATTAGCCTCTGCTGCAACTGCATAAGTTAGTGTTCATCTATGTAATCTGTTCCATTACAAACAATTCCAAACGTCCCGTTTCATTTACTTTTTGTACTGAATACAAATATATTTTCTTAAGAATTAAAGGGAGAATAAACCCCAAATTTTGCTTTTGTGATTAAAATATAGCATCCAATTTTACACAACTTCCCAATTTTCCTCTATTATATAATTTGTTTAGTTCTCTTTGTATCTTTGTATTCTTTGTTGAAAAACATAACTAGGAGCAGCAATTCACTACTGGGAATTTACTGGTGTCTGCAAATATATGGCTCTTGTTATTGGCTCACCTGTGTTCAGCTAGCTCCCTGCTTCAAATTTGATAAAATAAGTAAAATGGAAAGTTGTTTAAAATTACATTAAAGAAAAAAAAATGTTTTTATGTTTCTTTAAAGATAATTGTTATTTTGGGGGTTGTTTATAGATACTGATTGTGCAATCTGTGGGGTGCCTGTTCCTGTGTGGTAGAAAACGACAACACATTTGGCCACCACAGAATCTATTTTCTAAAAACTATACAGCTTTAAATTCATTAATCAACAACAACAACAAACAACATACCACAGCTACTATACATACTTGTGATTTCCACCATAGTGTTGTCTAGGTCTATTATGATCCAGGTTACATATTATCTTACTATCCTAGACTCAATCAACTCCATTCCTGAAATTATTATCTCACTGGCAAAAACTTGTCACAAGTTCACAACATTGCAACTTGATAATTGCAAAATTCATGAAGATTTGAACCTTGCCTCTCCTAACAGAAACCAGTTGAAAGATCCGTTCCTTTATAATCATTAACTGCGATACATAGAACAAGTTTTATTGTCAAAAATACCAACATCACAAAAACGTTCTTCAAATAATTAAAATGACTCTAAAATATGCACAAAAGGAAACATGAAAACAATTCAAGATAAATTAATAGAAAATTAAAATGAGACAGCTTTGAAATAGTAAGATTCCACTGTGAGATGAGATAATTCACTATGGCAATCTAGTCCATGAATTCCATATGCTTGAGCAAGATTTAGGGGAGAAAAAAAATCATATTACCTCTAGAATGTCACAGAACAACAAAAGCCAGCTTATTGCTTGTACAGTATCTGTGGGTTTTTAGTTGGGATATGGGGGGCGTGGGATAGCGCTAACAAAAGCTCAGAGTCAATTTACTAAAAAAAGGTGATAGCCTAATGAATCTTATGTGAGTGACTTGTTGTATAGATGAACACTGGTAACTGTCTTAGTTAGGAGAAAAAAGGGGGGGGGAAGTATATAAAAGACTCAGATAGGTGATAGCTTGAATATACGGTGTCTATTTGGGTTTCTATATGATATGTCTAAGTGTAAATATAACTGGAATATTTAACTAAGCAGGTGTAACACACCCTAGATGCGGATGTGAGGTAGTAGTATAATCAAAAATAATCTTGCAGGATATCGAATGGAAATGGAACTGGGAACTTTAGGAAAGTAACAATATATAAAGGCTACAATGTTTAAATTAAGAGGTTGTTGACTCTAAGGTAATATTGGTCAATGTCCCAAAAATAAATTCCTCCCACAGAATTGATTTGTATTAAAACTCTTTTAATGTTATATAAATGAAAACATTGAATATAAAATGCATTGACTATAATTTTTTTTTAAAATATCCACATTTTAAAACTAATAAGAAACATTTGATCCTATGTGTGATGCCGGCATCTAAAAAGTGATAAATCTTGGATTAGATTGAAGGTGTATATTGTATCTTATTGCTTTATATACAGTTGAATTGATATTAATTAGGTGTGTTAGATATGTTAGATACAATGTATGATGTCACAACAAAATCGCTTAACACGAGGTATGCAATGGGTGTTCTATTCATGTATACTAACGTATATTATTGCAATGTTATTCCCATTGGCTGCAGTGAGTACCGTAATGCGTCCTGATGATATGCAATCAACAATCGATACCACAATAGTACGTTTTTGGGTAATAACCTTATTACAGTGTCTGACCCGGGGGTTACTGTTAGTAAGTCAACAAACAAACTGATCTGTCTTGTTTCGTCAGAGGATTTCAGCAGTCAGTGCTACTTTGTAAATGAGGATCAGGGTTACGGTGTCAGGTGCGGTCCGTTATGACCGATAAGGTATTATGATCTCCAGTGATTTTCCACTCGTATTGAATGAATTTCTGGCTGGTTAGTGGATTGGAAAATACCAGGTCATGGGACAGGGATTATACATGCAGAGACTATTCCTATTGTGGGATATATCTCAATGTACCTGTCCTAACCGCCGGTATGGTATTAGAGAAATAGATTACACCAGCTTAAAGTGCATAGGTTCAGGGTCAGCAGTCTCTCTACGCGTTTCAGCCGCCAGGGGCCTTTATCAAGATGCTAATTCCATGTCCTGTTCTGATTCAAATACCCTGACCTTCCTTCTGATTGGATCCATTATTTAACCAATGTGATTTGCTGTATACCTCACATGAGTGATATATATGTTTCCCATTGCGTTATGTTGATTAGTACAACTAGTGAGAAACATGACAAATGTATAAAATATGGAAGTGATGTGTCTTTAATCATTCATTTATTTATTAATATAAATGTTTTATTACAAAATATTTTCCAGGGAGGAATATGGTTTAGTTTTTGACCGTTCATTATATGCTCCGTGGCATATGTTTTTGTAGTACCTGTCTATAATTCACTTCGGCACAATCTTAGTGTGAATCAAAATGGATTTAGTGCGAATAAATAACACCATATCACATAAGTAGAGGGTGATGGTGTACTGTTTCTACTCATTCTCCTTAACCCTTTAGACTTTGATTTGTGTATGTGTTTAACTTGAGTAGGATATAGCAAGCTAATGGGTTACTAAAAAAGAGTAAAAAGTAGAATCGTAAAATAGGTAATACCCGTGTAATTATGGTGTACCTGTGAATTTCGATAAACTTTGAGTTCTTGACACCCGTTTTTTTAAAACCTTATTTTACCTAATGTGTAGTTTTAATTTAACTTTAGAACTAGTGAAGGTATGTAGTGTGGGCTGAATATTTCAATATTTCACATGGAATATAGGTTTCTTCTGCTCTATTGGTGTGCTTAGAGTTGTATGTGTTTAGCAGTAGACACATCTTGTAAGGGAACAAGTGTATTTTCTTTTTCTTCCCTTCAGATAATATCAGTTTAACTAATTTACCTATGTGTTTAACAATGCTCTTAAGTAATAATAATTTCATATGAATTAACCTATTATTGATCCTATCAATAGATTTGGGTGAAGCGATTTACAAAATTTCTAATACATTCTTGGTTATGTTCCTATAGATGTGTGATAACCAACTTAATTATATGAAACAGTACACCATCACCCTCTACTTATGTGATATGGTGTTATTTATTCGCACTAAATCCGTTTTGATTCACACTAAGATTGTGCCGAAGTGAATTATAGACAGGCACTACAAAGCATATGCCACGGAGCGTATAATGAACGGTCAAAAATTAAACCATATTCCTCCTAGGAAAATATTTTGTAATAAAACATTTATATTAATAAATAAATGAATGATTAAAGACACATCACTTCCATATTTTATACATTTGTCATGTTTCTCACTAGTTGTACTAATCTACAAAATGCAATGGGAAACATATATATCACTCATGTGAGTGGAAAATCACTGGAGATCATAATACCTTATCGGTCATAACGGACCGCACCTGACACCGTAACCCGGATCCTCATCTACAAAGTAGCACTGACTGCTGAAATCCTCTGAGGAAACAAGACAGATCAGTTTGTTTGTTGACTTACTAAGTGCGAATAAATAACACCATATCACATAAGTAGAGGGTGATGGTGTACTGTTTCATATAATTAAGTTGGTTATCACACATCTATAGGAACATAACCAACAATGTATTAGAGACTTTGTAAATCGCTTCACCCAAATCTATTGATAGGATCAATAATTGGTTAATTCATATGAAATTATTATTACTTAAGAGCATTGTTAAACACATAGGTAAATTAGTTAAACTGATATTATCTGAAGGGAAGAAAAAGAAAATACACTTGTTCCCTTACAAGATGTGTCTACTGCTAAACACATACGACTCTAAGCATACCAATAGAGCAGAATAAACTTATATTCCATGTGAAATATTGAAATATTGAAATAATCAGCCCACACTACATACCTTCACTAGTTCTAAAGTTAAATTAAAACTACACATTAGGTAAAATAAGGTTTTAAAAAAACGGGTGTCAAGAACTCAAAGTTTATCGAAATTCACATGTACACCATAATTACACGGGTATTACCTATTTTACGATTCTACTTTTTACTCTTTTTTAGTAACCCATTAGCTTGCTATATCCTACTCAAGTTAAACACATACACAAATCAAAGTCTAAAGGGTTAAGGAGAATGAGTAGAAACAGTACACCATCACCCTCTACTTATGTGATATGGTGTTATTTATTTGCACTAAATCCATTTCGATTCACACTAAGATTGTGCCGAAGTGAATTATAGACAGGTACTACAAAAGCATATGCCACGGAGCGTATAATGAACGGTCAAAAAACTAAACCATATTCCTCCCAGGAAAATATTTTGTAATAAAACATTTATATTAATAAATAAATGAATGATTAAAGACACATCACTACCATATTTTATACATTTGTCATGTTTCTCACTAGTTGTACTAATCAACATAATGCAATGGGAAACATATATATCACTCATGTGAGGTATACAGCAAATCACATTGGTTAAATAATGGATCCAATCAGAAGGAAGGTGTCAGACTCAGATACGATAGCTAGTAATGAGATTTATATAATGAGTTGTGTGAACCACGGCTGCTGAGAATCATACTTGTACTAAAAAATATAAATGATTGTAGCAGAATGAAATATTGCTATGTGACATAAACTATCATGAGTGATAGTGTCAAACAGCACATTTAACAGTCAGCAAGGTTGATATTAGGGGAATAGGTGAGAAAACACTATTGCTATCACATGTGTTTGGTATTAACACTGCTTTTATATAGCAGTGTCTCTCACTGAATCCCAAATAAAAAAAAGAACAAACTTACAAAGTACTTGTGAAAAATAATTATCATAAAGCACAGCTATGCAGCGGATAAATGTTGATCAACTTATTCATATATATATATATGTGGTATTTTGAGAGGATAAGAGAAATGTGCACAACAAAAGAAAAACTGACAGGTTGCTCTTTAGGGTGAACTGAAAATACAGGCTGTAGCAGTAAGAACAAACTTTTAACAACTGAACTTTTAAAAGTACCTGAGTGGAAGTTAATACTCTAGAGAGTGAGGTCTGGAATCCTGTATAGAGAACCCCAGTGGGGAGTAAGCTGGTCCGGTGTAGAGAGCTTGATCAGGGCTCAGGTAGTTCTGTTGATGGTGTGTGATTCAAAGTCGATCCGGTACTCAGAGAGAGGCTGTGCAGGCAAGGTTCAGAGAGGAGCAGGAAAACAGGCAAGGCTCAGGATAATACCGTTTAGCTACCACTGGGTGGCAGACGGTCAATAACAAGCAATGTAGGATAGTAGATTAGAGGTTTTATAGAGAAAGTTGTTAATCAGAGTTTATTATTTAAAGGGACAGGTACATCGAATATGCCTTGCAGCAGTGAGCCTGACAGTATCCCCCCTTCTAGGAGCAGCTCCGGTGCTCAGGATGCGGCCGATCCGGGTTCCTCCTATGGAAAAGCGACACCAGTCGAGGTGCAGAGATGTTACTAGCAGGTTCCCAGGAATCGTGCTCCGAAGAATACCCTTTCCAACTGATAAGATATTGCAACACCCCTCGGAACAACCGGGAATCAAGAATTGCTCGAACTTCATATTCGGTAGTAGGGTCTATTGAGATCTGAGGGACAGAATCCGAAGGAACGATTCTTAATGCCTTGTAGGGCTTTAGAAGGGACACATGGAAGGTAGGGTGTACCTTCATGCTGTCTGGTAGTTTCAGCATTCACGTTGAGTATTCGGGTGATAGGATAGGGTCCCAGGAATAAAGGAGAGAATTTCTTTGAAGGAGTGTTGAGCTTCAGGTTTTTTGTGGATAACCAGAAGAGGTCACCTACAGCATACGGGGGGGTTTTCTTCTTTTCCTATCGTAAAACTTTTTTTGTGTTTCCTTTGCTGATTCAATAGCATTCTGTGTAGCAGAGAAGCTGGCAGAGATGGCATAGGAGAGTTCAGATAAACCTGGGAAAGTGGTACGGTTATCGGGGTGTAGATGAAATCTGGGGTGAAAACCGTAGTTCGCGAAGAATGGTGTAGTCCCAGTGGAAGTATTGATAGTGTTATTAAATGAAAATTCAGCATATGGTAAATGTTGGGACCATGTGTTTTGTTGATCAGAGCAGTACAGCCGTATATATTGTTCGATCCATTGGTTACATCGCTCTGTCTGTCCGTTGCTTTGAGGATGATATGCAGTAGTGAGTCTCTTGTCAATCATAAATAATTCGCAAAACTTCGTCCATAACCTGCTAGAGAATTGACTGCCTCTGTCGCTCAAGATAGTAGTAGGAAGGCCATGGTGTTTGAAGACATGTTTTATGAGTAATTGGATGGTTTCCATGGCGGTAGGCAATTTGTGGTATGAAATGAAATGTGCCATTTTACTGAATAGGTCTACTACTACTAAAATGGTATTAAAGTTGTTCGATACAGGTAGGTCTACTATGAAATCAAGTGCTATTTCTGACCATGGGATTGATGGAGTAGGTAAGGGCAGTAGAAATCCATAGGGTGCTTGTTTTGTTGATTTGGAAACGGTGCATTTGTGACAGGATGTTACATATTGGTTTATTTCACTGGCCATGTTAGGCCACCAGTAGGATCTCTTTGCGAGTTCTAGTGTCTTTTTCATTCCCGGGTGTCCAGCGAGCGAAGAATCGTGGATGGTTTGAAGAACCATTTGTCTACGAGTTGGAGGAATGTACAACTGATCTTGGTGGTAGTATAATTTATCCTTTCTCTTGTGCAGGAGCGATAATGGTTTTGTTTGATCCTCCATTTGTTCATGTAGCAGCTGTGGTTTGAAGTCACAGATAAAAGAAACAAACCTGTCTTTAGGGATTAGGCTGGTATCAGGTATAGGCTTCCGTACATAACAGGGTAACCTGGAGAGGGCGTCTGCTTTATGGTTCTGACTTGCTGGTCGATATACTATCTGATAATTAAATCTGGTGAGGAATAAATTCCACCTTACTTGCCTGGAGGAGAGGGTCCTAGTGCTTTTCAAGTACTGTAAATTTCTATGGTCCGTATAGATCAATATAGGAACACTTGTACCCTCGAGTAGGTGCCTCCAATGCTCGAGCGATAGTTTAATGGCTAACATTTCTTTTTCCCCAATGGGGTAGTTCTGTTCAGCAGAATTCAGTGATCGAGAGAAAAAAGCAACAGGATGGAGAGGTTGTTTTAAGCCTTTTCTTTGTGAAAGAACAGCACCCACAGCAACGTCCCAGGCATCGACCTCCAGTATAAATTGATACTCTGGATTAGGAAACCTAAGGATAGGAGCGGTAGTGAACTTTAGTTTTAACAGCTCAAAAGCTTCCTGTGCTGCGGGGTTCCATCTAAAAGGTATGCTAGTCCTTGTTAGCATCGTTAATGGTTTAGTGAGGGCAGAGAAATTTTTTATGAATTTGCGATAAAAATTCGCAAAGCCCAGGAAACTTTGGACTTCTTTTCTAGACTTAGGGACAGGCCAATCTTTAATGATTTGTATTTTTGATTCCTCCATATGTATACCTGAGGAACTGATGATATACCCAAGAAAAGATATGGTCTGAGAATTGAATATACACTTCTCTGGTTTGACATACAGGTGGTTTTCCCTTAAACGAGATAGGACTTGTCTGACGTGTAGAACGTGTTCAGAGAGTGTTTTAGAGTATATTAATATATCGTCTAGATATATGACTATATAAACATCTAAGATATCTCTGAAGAGATCATTTATTAAATACTGGAAAGTGGCCGGGGCATTACAGAGCCCGAACGGCATGACTGTGTATTCATAGTGGCCGTATCGGGTCCTGAACGCCGTTAACCACTCGTCGCCACTTCGCACTCTGATTAAATTATACGCCCCCCGAAGGTCCAATTTCGTAAAGAACTTGGCCCCTTCTAACCTCTCGATTAACTCTGGGATTAGGGGTAAAGGGTATCTGTTCTTTACTGTGATCTTGTTCAATTGTCTATAGTCTATAATAGGCCTTAGGGGGCCGTCCTTGTTTTTTACAAAGAATATTCCGGCTCCCGCCGGTGATGTCGAGGGGCGGATAAACCCTTTCCTTAGGTTTTCCTCTAAATATGATTTTAAATGATCAAGCTCTGTTTTAGAGAGGGGAAAAATGTGCCCACAGGGAATCTCTGCTCCAGGTATTATGTCTATAGGGCAGTCGTACTTCCTATGGGGAGGTAAACTCTCTGACTCAGTTTTGTTAAATAAACCCATAAAATCCCTGTATTCATTGGGTATTTGGTTCTCAGTATCTGCCTGGGGAGTGAGTAGGATAGGCATAGGGAAACATGTGGTAGTGCAGTATCTAGAATTGAAGCTGAGAGAGAGTGTTTCCCAGGATATTTTGGGGTCATGTAGACTCAACCACGTTAAACCCAGGATAACAGGGGAAACTGGTGAAGAAATGACATCGAAAGACATATATTCCCTGTGATGGTCAGTCGTGGATACTAAAAGGGGTATTGTTTGATATTCAACTGGACCTGAGGAAAGGATCTTACCATCTATACCACGCAAATAAATAGGAGATTTTTTATGCACAAGTGGTATTTTATTATTATAGGTGAATTCCTTATCAATATAGGAGGCGGTTGCCCCAGAGTCAATAATGGCTGGAACTTTGACCCGTAGAAGATCCCACTGTAATAGAAGATTAATTTTACAATAGGTTGTGGTGGAGTCATAAGTATTACAGCAGGATAAGGTTGAATAGTTCTTACCCTTTCGTTGTCTCAGCAAGGAGGGGCAGTCTTTTAAAGTATGTTCTTCTGAAGCACAATATAAACACAGGTTGTTCTCTCGTCTTCTATTTTTCTCTTGGGTAGATAGGAACCCGATATCCATAGGTTCAGCTGTTGATTTACTATAGGCCTGAGGAGTAGCAGTGTTATAGTGCTTTTTGTAGTGTGTGTCCTGATAAGACCTTTCATGCATGCGTTCTCTGAGACGTCTGTCTATAGTAATGGTTAGATTTATAAGCCCCTCTAAAGTGGGAGGTAAGTGTATGCGAGACAGCTCATCTTTAATAGGGTCAGATAGACCGATTCTAAACTGGTTTTTAAGAGATACATCATTCCACTGGGAATCTTTTGCCCATCTTTTAAAGTCAGAGATGTACTCTTCTACAATTCTTTTCTTTTGTTTCAGAGCCCTAAGAGCTGTCTCAGCAGTCTGTTGTTTGAACGGGTCTTCATATAATTGACCCATAGCTGTTAGGAAGGCATCAAGTGAGTTCAATATAGTGTCATTTGTCTCAAAAAAGGTATTAGCCCATGTTCGGGGCTCACCTCTCAAGAAAGAAATGATAGTCAGGACACGTGACCTATCATTTGGGTAGGTTTGTGGTTTCATTGTGAAAAGCAGAAGGCAGGCATTTTTAAAATCTCTATATTGAGATCTGTCGCCAGAAAATTTATCAGGGAGACTTATTGGTGGTTCTGATGTATGCAACTTAGGTTCTATGTATTCTTTAATGTAAGCTTTAAGTGCAGTGTTTTCTGCCTTAAGTGTGGATAAGCCCTCTGTTAGTAAATCAACTGTTTGCTTTAGATTCTGCATACTTGTAGTCATCTCAGCTGGGTCCATTTTGTATTAATTGGCTTGTTATTCTGTCAGACTCAGATACGATAGCTAGTAATGAGATTTATATAATGAGTTGTGTGAACCACAGCTGCTGAGAATCATACTTGTACTAAAAATATGAATGATTGTAGCAGAATGAAATATTGCTATGTGACATAAACTATCATGAGTGATAGTGTCAAACAGCACATTTAACAGTCAGCAAGGTTGATATTAGGGGAATAGGTGAGAAAACACTATTGCTATCACATGTGTTTGGTATTAACACTGCTTTTATATAGCAGTGTCTCTCACTGAATCCCAAATAAAAAAAAGAACAAACTTACAAAGTACTTGTGAAAAATAATTATCATAAAGCACAGCTATGCAGCGGATAAATGTTGATCAACTTATTCATATATATATATATGTGGTATTTTGAGAGGATAAGAGAAATGTGCACAACAAAAGAAAAACTGACAGGTTGCTCTTTAGGGTGAACTGAAAATACAGGCTGTAGCAGTAAGAACAAACTTTTAACAACTGAACTTTTAAAAGTACCTGAGTGGAAGTTAATACTCTAGAGAGTGAGGTCTGGAATCCTGTATAGAGAACCCCAGTGGGGAGTAAGCTGGTCCGGTGTAGAGAGCTTGATCAGGGCTCAGGTAGTTCTGTTGATGGTGTGTGATTCAAAGTAGATCCGGTACTCAGAGAGAGGCTGTGCAGGCAAGGTTCAGAGAGGAGCAGGAAAACAGGCAAGGCTCAGGATAATACCGTTTAGCTACCACTGGGTGGCAGACGGTCAATAACAAGCAATGTAGGATAGTAGATTAGAAGTTTTATAGAGAAAGTTGTTAATCAGAGTTTATTATTTAAAGGGACAGGTACATCGAATATGCCTTGCAGCAGTGAGCCTGACAGAAGGTCAGGGTATTTGAATCAGAACAGGACATGGAATTAGCATCTTGATAAAGGCCCCTGGCAGCTGAAACGCGTAGAGAGACTGCTGAACCTGAACCTATGCACTTTAAGCTGGTGTAATCTATTTCTCTAATACCATACCGGCGGTTAGGACAGGTACATTGAGATATATCCCACAATAGGAATAGTCTCTGCATGTATAATCCCTGTCCCATGACCCGGTATTTTCCAATCCACTAACCAGCCAGAAATTCATTCAATACGAGTGGAAAATCACTGGAGATCATAATACCTTATCGGTCATAACGGACCGCACCTGACACCGTAACCCGGATCCTCATCTACAAAGTAGCACTGACTGCTGAAATCCTCTGAGGAAACAAGACGGATCAGTTTGTTTGTTGACTTACTAACAGCATCCCCGGGAGCGGACACTGTAATAAGGTTATTACCCAAAAACTTACTATTGTGGTATCGATAGTTGATTGCATATCATAAGGACGCATTACGGTACTCACTGCAGCCAATGGGAATAACATTGCAATAATATACGTTAGTATATATAGAACACCCATTGCATACCTTGTGTTAAGCGATTTTGTTGTGACATCATACATTGTATCTAACATATCTAACACACCTAATTAATATCAATTAACTGTATATAAAGCAATAAGATACAATATACTCCTTCAATCTAATCCAAGATTTATCACTTTTTAGATACCGGCATCACACATAGGATCAAATGTTTCTTATTAGTTTTAAAATGTGGATATTTTAAATTTTTTTATAGTCAATGCGTTTTATATTCAATGTTTTCATTTATATAACATTAAAAAAGTTTTAATACAAATCAATTCTGTGGGAGGAATTTATTTTTGGGATATTGACCAATATTACCTTAGAGTCAACAACCTCTTAATTTAATTGTAAATATTTTTATTGTCAAAGAAGTCTCAACATTTGACAAACAGAACATTTGCAGAATATAGTTAGAATACATCACATAACTGAACAATACATATTAAGCACTCACCACATAACAGATATGAGACGGTGGTACTGTATACAATGTTGGTACTTAGGGATAATACATATTGGCCCTCTGGCTTCTTATGTTGAACATGAAAAGACTTCCTTAACGATCAATTGCATTTATAATATAGATAAGAGGAAACGTAGTGAAAAGAGAACCTCTAGAGAAGAGGAGAAGAGGAGAGGGAGAGAAAGGAATAAGAAGAGTTTGAGAAGAGTTTGAGCACCTGCGGGGTAGTCTTCCTAGAGAACCTGGTTTCTTAATTGATTCTGATGTCTAAGGATCTTCTGGTTTGCATTCTGACAGTATCTTCCCATATTATCCACTCCTCCCATATCTGTAGAAATTCCTGTCTTTTATCTAGTAAGGTAGATGCTATGCTTTCCATCTGGTGATAGAATCTGATTTTATTTAATATAATATCGTAATGGGGTACAGTTGTTTTCCAAAATTTCGCAATTACCGTTCTAGCAGCCGTGCAGATAATATTCACTAGTTTTAAGGAGTGTTTGTGAAGTCCTACGACAGGGGAATGCAAGAGAGCCTGCTCTATATTTAATGTAATCTGCTTATTAAAAATCTTACTCAATAAATCCGAAGTCGCCTCCCAAATTCTAGCACTTTCAGGACACTCCCACCACATGTGGGTATATGTGCCCTCTTATGGGCAGCCACGGTTTGAATCTACCTGGGTAATTGTACCATCTGTATGCTACCTTAATATAATTCTCCTTTAGATTTGCGCTAATGGAGCAGGCTAAACCTTTTTGGATTATGTTTGCCCATTCTGTTAAGTCCCAAGAAAGGTTAGCCTCTTTTTCCCATTTTTTAATGTAGTATGGTTTCTCTGATCGCTGCCTAGTGAATAAAAACTGGTATAGGCTAGAGATTGTACCTCTAGTCCTAGAGGTAGAGCTGCAGAGTTTCTCATATAGAGTGGTGCTGTTTGGATCTCGTAATCTACGTGTTTCCTCTATTTTAGCTTTTAATTGAAAGTAATGAAACCAGTAGTGTGGTGTAGAGGGTGGAAGAGAGTTATACTGTTGGAACGAGATCATCTCAGAGTTATATGATGTGTCAGCTATCCTATATAGGCCTTTGTTAGCCCAAATCGTGCCAATTTTATCTTTGTTGTTGTGTTTGTCTGGGAATAGGGATAATGGTGTGAGGAGTGAGCCCACAGGAATTAGCTTATACTTGTTTTGTAGCCTATCCCAGATCCCTATCGTATGCGCAATTGATATAAATCTTTTCCATGAGTCTGGTCTGTCTTTTTTTGAGGTCCAAAAAATCTGATAAACCGGGTGTAAATTTAACATGTCACTCTCTATCTGAACCCATGCTAAGTCACTCTTAGAATTGTGTAGGAGCGCTGTTTGAGCTAGCCTAGCGGCCTTAAAATAAGTTTGTAAGTCAGGGACTCCCAACCCCCCTTCAGTTTTAGGCATCAATAAAGTCTTCCTGTTTATCCTCGCTTTTTTATTAGCCCAAATAAATTCCAACATCTGTTTTTGGACTCTCTTAAGATCTTTTAAGGGGATATCTATAGGCAATGATCTAAAGAGATATAATAGTTTTGGAAGTATCACCATCTTACTAACTACCATCTTTCCATAGAATGAAATTTTATATGTGCTCCATATCTTAATTTTTTTGTGCAGGTATTTGTATAAAGGGGAGTAGTTGAGTTTGTATAAGTCGTCAAGGTTATAAGGAATTAAGACTCCTAGGTATTTAATTGCTTTGGTGGCCCATTTGAAGTCAATATTTATCTCTAATAATTTTTTGGTATGGGGAGGAAGGTGCACCTCAATGGCTTCACACTTGTCATTATTAATTTTGTATCCTGATAGGGTGCCAAAGTGAGATAGGAGGTCGTACAGGATTGGGAGGGACAGCAGGGGTTTACTTATCGTTAATATGATGTTATCGGCAAACAACGAGAGTTTATGTTCTGTTTTGCCCACTATTATTCCAGCTATATTACTCTGGTTTCTAATGCTTGATGCTAGAGGCTCAATACATATAGCAAAGAGCAAGGGCGACAGGGGACATCCCTGCCTGGTGCCATTATGAATATGTATTCTTTTAGATTGGTATCCTGCTACCCTAAGATACGCCGTCGGACTGGTGTATATAGCTTGAATTGCTTTAACAAAAGAGCCCGATATGCCAAACTGCGAGAGAGTCTCAAGCATGTAGTCCCAATGAATCCTATCAAAGGCCTTCTCTGCATCCAAAGAGAGGAACAGAGAAGGCACTTTTTCATTTGTTGCAAAACTAATAAGATCAATAACCCTACGCACATTGTCAGGAGCCTCCCTCCCTATAATGAATCCCACCTGGTCATTTACTATCAGTTTGGAAATATGTGAGTTTAGTCTTGTGGCCATAATTTTAGTAAGGAGTTTGAGGTCTAAATTTATGAGCGATATTGGTCTATAATTTTTACAGTGGAACTTATCTTTCCCCGGTTTAGGGACCACGCAAATTCTGGCTGTTAATAGATCATTACGATTGTGCCCCCCTCCATTATATAGTTAAATATCTCCACTTAGTGGGGGACAAGATCTATCGAGAATTTTTTGTAGAAGCTACCTGAATAGCCATCAGGCCCAGGAGCTTTGTTGCTTTTAAGTTGTTTAATAGCTATAATGATTTCCTGGGTCGTAATGGGAGCATTCAACTGATCTAAAGCTGTTGTTTCAAGGGTGGGTAAATGGCACTCTTTCAGAAACTCTCGAATTTTATTTCTTCTAGATTCTGTATGGCTCTTTGGTAATTGATATAAAGACTGGTAAAAGCCTGCAAAAGAGTTGGCGATGCGCTGGGGATCATTAATTATGGAACCTGATGTAGTCTGTATCTGAGGGATGGAAGATGATCTAGTAATATTTCTAATTTTTCTGGCAAGCATTCGGTCAGGTTTGTTTGCATAAATAAAATACTGAGCATCAACCATCCTCAGATTTGCTATCGCTTCTTCGTCAAGTAGTTTATTTAATTCTGTCTTTTTGGATGCAATTAGTTTAATTAAGTTGGGGTTTCTATCCGCTATTACTTGTGTGTTGAGCTCCTCGAGCTCTTGTTTCCTCTCTAAAATTATTTGTTTTTTCTGCTTATTTAAGTTTGCTTTCTCTTGAATTAAGACACCTCTAAGGAAGGCTTTGAATGCACCCCAAATATATAGAGGGTTCTGAGTTGAATTTTTGTTATCTGCCCAAAAGTGGCTAATTTGTTGGGTGAGTTTTTGACATATGATTTCATTCCTTAAGAGCGAAGGGTCCAAGGACCAGGATCTGTCCCTAGAGGGGTCGAACAGACCTTTAACTGAAATTTCCACAATAGAGTGGTTGGACCAGCTGGTTTGCGCTATATTTGCGTAGGTTATCAGTGGGCATAGGATCTGACTAGCAAAAATATAATCAATCCTGGAGAAAGAATTGTGGGCTGCAGAATAGTATGTGTAGTTCTTAACCCCTAAATTATGGATTCTCCAAACGTCTAACAAGTTGTGATCTAGGATAAAATCGCTCAATATTTTTTTTGAGGGCAGCCCTGTGGTAGGGGATCTGTCAATCCTGTCATTTAGTGTGAGATTAAAGTCCCCCCCAAGAATAATTTTGTGTTTTTTCCACGAGGTTAAGAGTTTACTGATTTTAGCTAGAAAATGACCCTGATTATCGTTCGGGGCATATATGTTTCCCAATACAATTGAGTTCCCATGAATTCTCCCCCTAAGTATTATAAATCTACCCTCTGGATCTCTAATTACTTCTTCTTCCTGAAAATTTAGGGATGCATGCAGAATAATAGAGACTCCTCTCTTTTTCTTTTGAACGAAAGAGTGGTATTGTATTGGGAAGGCTTTGTCCCAGTATTTTGGGTTTTGTGTGGAAGTAAAGTGGGTTTCCTGTAACAGTATAATATATGCCTGTTTGCTTTTGTATTCTGCAATGGCTTTTTTTCTTTTGACGTGTGAGTGAAGCCCTCTTACATTATGGGACAGTATTTTAATTGACATTATATAGTAGGA
Organism: Bombina bombina; assembly: GCF_027579735.1. Taxonomy (NCBI): domain Eukaryota; kingdom Metazoa; phylum Chordata; class Amphibia; order Anura; family Bombinatoridae; genus Bombina; species Bombina bombina. The sequence goes on along the minus strand of NC_069501.1, from coordinate 722,763,618 downwards.
TTGTTAAGCTAATACGTAATCTAATAGTGTCTTGAAGAGGCCAGATCAAATACTGACTGTGAGATGTCTCGTTCCTACCTTGCAGTATTAGTGCATTGTACCACCATCTTTGTCTCGTAGTCATGGTCCCCCAGGTGCTCAAAAAAGGATAGAAAAGAACTGAAGAAAAGAGAAAAATATAAACTGTGAACAGAACATTACGTACAAATACAAACATTAGTATCGGTGCGAGATACCTAGTTTCCCTTTATATATGAACATTGGTTACAAGGTGTATGAACAATATCATTAACAGCGACAAATGATTTAGTTCTATATGGAACAAGAACATCAGACTAGATTAATTTAGATAGAGTCTATTAATATAGGCAGGTAACAATATGTGAGTCTATGCTCGCCTTGGTTTACAAACTAACCGTACTATCGGTGGCTAACTCAATAAACTAATAGCATATAGATGCGGCGTGGAGGTACTTTAGTGGGACCAAAAGGGCCCGCCTGTTGCCAAAGATAGGGTTACTGTTCCACTCCACATTAAACTAAACTAGTGTAAATAAACTAAACTAAACAGAACTATAAACCTAAGGGAGCTGCCTCTCTGCTGGGCAGCTGTTTGTCCATGAAGACATTAGTCTTATAGTTTATAGATAGATCATGGACTCTCAATTCTAAGATGTCTCTCATAAGTTCTGCAGTGTGGGGAGGAACACATGACACTCACTAGTGTCCAGCTTACAGTCTTTAAGAAGCACCTGAGGCAGAATCTTTTATCAGTTAGTTGTAGCCTGGGATTGATGGGTTGGCTCTATGCTCAAAGTATCATCAGGCCTGCTGTGTGAGTTTGGACCTCTAGGAACTCTGTTCCACATTTGTTGTATCTGTTTCCTTGGTGTCCTGGGCGGCAATGGCATGGGAGAATCATCTTCCCTAAGTTGTAATCGTCGGAGTAAGTCTGTTCCCTCGTCAACGGAGGTGCAGGAGTAGGTGGATTTATTAAACAGAAACACAAGTCTAAATGGGAAGGACCACCTGTATCTAACTCGTGCTTTCGTGAGAGCCATGGTGATTGGCTTAAGTTCCCTTCTCTTACGTAGTGTGATGGGAGACAAATCAGCAAAAAATTGAAGTTGGTGTCCCTCAAATTCTATGTGTTGTTGTGTTCTGGTGACCTGAAGGAGTTGCTCTTTGGTAGTGTAGTAGTGGAACTTAAGGATCCCATCCCTAGGTGTATTTGGAATTTTAGGTTTGTTCAAGGCTCTATGGATTCTGTCAGTTATGAACATATTCTCCTCCACTTCTGGTAGCAACCGTCGCAGGATTCTGAGTAGGACCTCATTAAGCTTATCATATGTCTCAGGTAGGTTTCTGATTCTAACATTAGACCTCCTAGATCTATTTTCCAGGTCTTCGAGTTGTGATTCTATTTGCTCTATTTTATCATGTTGAGTTTGGACAGAGTTCTGTATGATTGGGATTTCTTCAATAATTTCCGTTACTTTGTCCTCCAGCTCAGAGGTTCTCTGGCTTATTTCTTTTATATCATTTCTGATATCTTGTATTGCCACTTTCAATTCTATCTGGAATACTTCTTTAATTTGCTGGACCAGGGTATTAGTTGAGGGTTGTGGTGGCTCTTCAGAGCTGGTGTCTAGTATATGATCTGACATGTCTCCCTCTTGATTAATGCCTTTGTTTTGAATCATAGACTTCTTTTTCGCTTGTGCCTTGGATAGACAATCTTTAACTGATTGTGTTTTCCCTTTCATTGTATGAGAGTAAATGGTTGCTAGTAGTGTCGCTTGTCCAATTACAGGGTGACTCTAACATGCCATTCAAACAAGAACTGATGAGTTATCTTATGTTGCTGTCATTGAGTCGCTGTATATTAAAGCATATTTAACACCTTGCATACCAACATGTAGGACCTAAGTGGGCATATTTCTTGTTAGCATAGCTACCCACAAATCTTCATTCCTCCTATGTTGTTTAATAGTGGATAGGTCATTCAGCTTGTAGAGGCCTGCTTGTATCTCAGAGCCCGCAGTTTGCTACCGTGGATCTGAGACAGGAACCTTAATTATTTCTCCTGATATGGAATAGAGGAGCTGAATCTTCTATTTAGCAGTGTAATCACCCTTTAAAACAGCCACCCCCAGAGGTAGTTAATTGTCCTGGGAGTACACAGTATATACAAATAGTCATTATGTCTTTTACTGGGTGTTGTTGTTACTGCATCCCAGGTAGAATAAAGTGAATCTTCCTTTTCTCCCAAGGTTACAAACAGTGGGCTTATATTGTGACCTTCCCCTGTGTTCGTTATCACTCTTTTTTATACTTTATTGCTGCTTAGCGGTTACTTTTTATATACTTAAATAGGAGTCTTACCCACTGTGTGAAGTCCAGGCCTGGGGTTATGAGTAACCGGGACTAGGCCCGACATGGAAAGCCAGCAATGGCGGACTTTCGCGCCAAAAGTTTGCCGCGCTCCGCAGATCGGAGGCCTCTGCTGTTATCTGTCCAGGCGGCACTCTCCGATGTGGCCCCCGAGGGAAAATAGGCCAGGTGAGTCCCCTCAAAAGAGAAGCCGCCGGAGTATGGGCTGTCAGCTTACAGTTAGGTCGGCTGGGAAGCGGGTATAGTGTATGAGTGTGTAGAGTCCACAACTAACCGGTCTTTAGGGCCTTCTGACCTCCGATTCTTATGACTCTTATGATAGGATACCTTGCGCTAGCTCCGGAGCGGAGCCCCGACCCTCCGGAGCCAGTCGGCACAGCTGTGGCAGGTCTCTTGTCCTCCCGGCAGGGGTATCGTCTGAGCGGTAACCGATGTCCGGCACTAGAGTGGCAATCTTCAATGCTGAGCGACGGGCAGGGAGAAAGAGCCAAAATAAGAGCAAACTCTCTCTGTTGTGTGCTCCACAGGATCCACAATAACAAATTATCTGCCTTTGAGCTCCAAATAAGCCCAGATTATTATAAATTGTAGAATTTATCAGGGAGCTCACTCAGACTGCGTCCTCTCTGCTTGGCAGTTAGCTCTGTCTCAACAACCTCTTAATTTAAACATTGTAGCCTTTATATATCGTTACTTTCCTAAAGTTCCCAGTTCCATTTCCATTCGATATCCTGCAAGATTATTTTTGATTATACTACTACCTCACATCCGCATCTAGGGTGTTTTACACCTGCTTAGTTAAATATTCCAGTTATATTTACACTTAGACATATCATATAGAAACCCAAATAGACACCGTATATTCAAGCTATCACCTATCTGAGTCTTTTATATACACCTCCCCCCCTTTTTTCTCCTAACTAAGACAGTTACCAGTGTTCATCTATACAAGTCAATCACATAAGATTCATTAGGCTATCACCTTTTTTTTAGTAAATTGACTCTGAGCTTTTGTTAGCGCTATCCCACGCCCCCCATACTCCAGTATTTTTCTGAGATGATTTTTTGAGGTTATATCATCTCCTTAGGATAAGCTAAAGAGTCTGAGTGTAGTATCTATGAATTAACCTATTCTTGGTTTTTAGTTGGGAACCTTGTTAGCCCTTGTTTAAATTAAAACATGATGATTTAATCCAGCCACAGCTTCTGTAATTTATGTAATTAAGGTAGATTCCTTCAGATTTAGAGGTGGAAACAGCACCCACATACATGCTCTAGAAAGCAATTTAGGTCAGAATGATTCAATTACATTAACAACTGATATATTTATTTATTTACTGACCCTTGGGAATTGAGGACAGTAACTTTAGAAAAAAATATTTTGACTATGCTTCTAATAAATGATTTAAAGATAGACAAGTTTTTCTAGATAGGGACATTCTTCCCAAAATTTGAAACTAGATTGCATATGTGTTGCAAGCTTCAGCGCAACTGCTGAAACCTGCACTGCCTGTAATTTCACCTCGCACATCGGGGTATCACATAAACCCCGCCGACAGTTCATAAAGTGCCGTAAGTCAGATAAACTAGCGATGTCCGAAAATGAGCGTATATATAAAATTTCTGGATTTGCCAGGGAATTACGTCACTTTAGAAACTGCCGGCGCCTAAGAAAATAAAAAAATATATATCAAATCTCCTGTTAAAGTCCAACCCGCCTCCCAAAAATAAACCTGACACGTAAAACACCTATATCTGCCTTTAAACCCACTTCAGAACTAATAATAAAAGTATTAACCCCTAAACCGACAACTCCCAGAACGCAATATACCTAATTAAACTATTAACCCCTAATCCGCCATTCACACACATTGTGATCAACCTAATAAAAGTATTAACCCATAAATCCGCCAACCCCAACATCGCAAACTACCTAATAAATGTATTAACCCCTAATCCACAAACCCCCCACAATGCAAATAACTAATTAAATTACTAAACCCCCTAACCTAACACCCCCTAAATTAACCCCAATTACCTAAATTAAAAAATACTAAGTTACAATTAAAATAAAAAGCTAACATTAATTAAAAATAAAAAAACTAAATTAAAACTAATCTAAGATTACAAAAATAAAAAAGTCTAATATTACATAAAATAATAAACCAATTACCAAAAATAAAGAAATTAAACCTAATCCCTATGAAATTAAAAAAGCCTTCCCCAAAATAAAAATACCCCTTAATCTGATGCTAAACTACCAATAGCCCTTAAATGGGCTTTTTGTAGAGCATTGCCCTAAATTAAACAGCTCTTTTACCTTAGAAAACACTAAGTCCCCCCTCTAACAGTAAAAACCCCACCCCCAAAATAAAAAACCTAACACTAAAAAATCCTAAACTACCCATTGCCCCTAAAGGGGCATTTGTATGGGCATTGCCCTTAAAAGGGCATTCAGCTCTTTTAAGAGTGCCCAATAAATCCCTAATCTAAAAAAAATAAAAACAATAAAATAAAAATCCTAAATCTAACCCCCAAAATAGGTACTTACCGTTCCTGAAGGTCCTGTTCCAGGCGGCGGTGAAGTCGCCAACATCTTTTTCCAAGCGGGGACCACTTCCTTCTTCATCCAGGGCTAAGTCGGTGCAGAGCGGAGATGAGCGCGGAGCAGGACACGGCGACTGCGGAACCATGGAGAGTGGAGGATCCTCTTCATACGATCGCCGCCGTACACTAAATAGTGAATTCAAGGTAAGCATTTAAATATGGCATCCCTTGCATACCAATTGACTGATTTGATTCTTCAAATTCAAATCAGCCTATAGGATGAGAGCAACTAAAATCTAATTGACAGTTACAGGAGTTACGGTGCTCCCCTGTGCATGCCTATGTGTGGCGAGGTGAAAATGGAGTAATACTTCTCCATTTTTGCCACATAAATCCTTGCGCTGAATATGTGATACTGATTTACGATGCGGTTCTATGTTAGCTTATGAAAGTAAAAATTGCGGGCGACTGGTGAAATATACTCACCGCATTTATATGCGGCACCGTATATGTGATACCAAAACCGCGTAAAATCCAGCGTTGCCGGCTTTTGTGGGCGACACCGCATATGTAATCTTGCCCCAGGTGTCTTCTCCAAAGCATACCCCTCCAAAATAGGACACAGTCTTTTGATCCCAGTATTGCTAGGATCTTGGTAAATTTTAGTACCAGTTTGTGAGGTGCCATTTCATTATTCTACAATAATTTTGTTTTGTTTTTCTAATAAATGTCTATAAATAATTTACTTTTATTAACCTTAAAACTACAAATAGTACATGAAGCTTGTAATTTTTTTAATACATTATTTTGTAAAATATTTACTAGCTGATTTTTTTAATCAAATCTCTTTCAAATACTTTTTTGAGATGGCAATATAAAATGAAAAAATGTATATATAAAACAACTCTGCAATATACTTTCATTGTTTATTTTGTCCCCTTTTTCTTTAATTCCATTCTGAAATTGTGAGCTTTTCAGTTCCTGTTAGAAATGGAAGTGCAAAACACTGTCAAATCCAGCACAACCATTGGCTGCACACTCTAGTGACCTAATTATAGCTGTCCCTAATTGGCCACAGCAGAGAAGGTAACACAAGTTACAACATGGCAGCTCCAAGTGTTTTATAGGCACTAAAACTTTACACTTATTTTGTCACTTTTTAAACAACTAATGAAACTTTAAAAAATACATCTACATGTTAGTCATGAACTAATCTTTTCTTTGAATGCATCATTCTATCTAGCATGTATTTAGTGTTTAATGTCCCTTTAATACACCTACCCACCAATATAGATTACATAATACTAAGATTTTTGTTTAATTTATTTAATTTGGTAGCTAAATTAATTTATTTTTATAAATCGCATTGTTAAACATTAAAAAATTGTTCAATCTTGTTTTTAATTTTAATGATCCATCTGTTCATTCTAATTTGTTGTTTTTTTTGTTTTTTTTGTGTGCAATTCAGATTGATTACTTGTGAATTATTATATGCTTATTCCAATAGTTAATCTCATAATTTCATTTTGTTAGTTAATCACATCTGTTTTATATGTATATTTTCAGTACATTTTTCTAGAATAAGTTATTCAACATCAGCATTATCTGTTCCTTTGTATTTTACAAATTAATTTCTAATCCATTTAATTCCCACTTCAAAAATGGCAAAGAAATGTGTCAGAATTATTAAAATATATTTATGGAATTCTTGTATAAAACTAAAGTGATATAGATGGTCATTAAAATGGAAAATGACTAGTAAAGCAAAATTACTTTCCCTGTTTTTTATCTTTGTGTCAGCAGGAATAATAGTGCTGAGTTACCCGGATGTTTCCTTGGTGTCTGTGTGTGTGTGATATATATTAAACATAAGTTATGTGGGAATTTACCTGATAAATTAATTTCTTTCATATTGGCAAGAGTCCATGAGCTAGTGACGTATGGGATATACAATCCTACCAGGAGGGGCAAAGTTTCCCGAACCTCAAAATGCCTATAAATACACCCCCACCACACCTACAATTCAGTTTAATGAATAGCCAAGAAGTGGGGGGATAAGAAAGGAGCGAAAGCATCAACAAGGAATTGGAATAATTGTGCTTTATACAAAAAAATCATAACCACCATAAAAAGGGTGGGTCTCATGGACTCATGCCAATATGAAAGAAATGAATTTATCAGGTAAATTCCCACATAAATGATGTTTTCTTTCATGTAATTGGTAAGAGTCCATGAGCTAGAGACGTATGGGATAGCAAATACCCAAGATGTGGAACTCCACGCAAGAGTCACTAGAGAGGGAAGGATAAAAATAAAGACAGCCAATTCCGCTGAAAAATTAATCCACAACCCAAAACAAAAGTTTTAATCTTTATAATGAAAAAAACTGAAATTATAAGCAGAAGAATCAAACTGAAACAGCTGCCTGAAGTACTTTTCTACCAAAAACTGCTTCTGAAGAAGAGAAAACATCAAAATGGTAGAATTTAGTAAAAGTATGCAAAGAAGACTAAGTTGCTGCTTTGCAAATCTGATCAACAGAAGCTTCATTCTTAAACGCCCAGGAAGTGGAAACTGACCTAGTAGAATGAGCCGTAATCCTCTGAGGCAGGGATTTACCCGACTAAAAATAAGCGTGATGATTAACCAAGATGCCAAAGAAATGGCAGAAGCCTTCTGACCTTTCCTAGAACCAGAAAAGATAACAAATAGACTAGAATTCTTTCTGAAACCTTTAGTAGCTTCAACATAATATTTCAAAGCTCTTACCACATCCAAAGAATGTAAAGATCTCTCCAGAGAATTCTTAGGATTAGGACACAACAAAGGGGCAACAATTTCTCTACTAATGTTGTTGGAATTCACAACTTTAGGTAAAACTTTAAATGAAGTCCGCAAAACCGCCTTATCCTGATGAAAAATCAGAAAAGGAGACTCACAAGAAAGAATAGATAATTCCAGGGGCGCATTTAGGTTTTGTGCTGCCCTAGGCACTCAAAATTCTGCTGCCCCCCCCCCCAAAAAAAAAAGATTTTAGGCCTTTTTTCCCCTTAATATTTTTTTGGGTCAGTGTGTAAAATTTTGTTTTTTTTTTCATTATTTTTTCATAACAATTCAAAAGAAAATGGCTAGCAAAACACTTGCATACAGGTGGGTTGAATTGCAAGCATCTCATACCATTTTCTCCCTGAGAAAAGGGAAGGAAAAGAAAGAAGGAAGGGAGGGAGAAGAGAAAAGTGGGTAGGGAGAGGAGAAAATGGGGGAGGGAAAGAAAGTGATAGAAGGGAGCGAGGGAGGGAGTTGAGAGAAAGAAGGGAGGGAGGAAGGAAGGGAGGGAAAGAAATAAGGGAGGGAGTTGAGGGAGGGAGTGAGTTGAGGAAGGGAGGGAGAAAGGGAAAGAAGAGAGAAAGGAAGGGAGAGAAAGAAGAATACACTTTGAAAACTATCACTGCCCTTTTCATGCAACAACATACAGTAATTACCATCATTCAAGTAATGAAACTTTTTAAGTGTCTGTTTACTATTTACTCCGTGGGTTCATGAATGCAAAGAAAGCTAGCTATTAGTAGCTAACATACATTAGCGCTGAGAGTTCATGATTAGACATCACATGAATGCAAAGAAAGCTAGCTATTAGTAGCCAACATACATAAGCACTGAGAGTTTATGATTAGACATCACAAGCTAATCTAAGCAGTGCACAGACACATTCAGTCTGTTAGTTACTAAGACCTGCAATAAGCACTGCACTCGCAGACCCACCACAGCTGACAAGGGGAGGCAGCATATCGGCACATTGTCTTCTCCAGCCTCACCTTGTAAGCATATCCCCGGGCAAGTTTCTCACCAAGAACACTTCCACTGCAAAAATGCCAGCAGCTCTAAATGAAGCAACGGTTTAAAGGAGCACTGCCTGTAAAGTGTGATCTTAATCAGTGCACATGCCTTGTCTTCTCTGTAAAAGCCTGCACTTTATCGCTCACTATACTGTGTGCTGGCTTTTAGAGAGATAATAGGGCAGATGTGCTTCCCCTCCCAAATCTGCTGCCCTACCGGCCTTGTTGGCCTAGGCCATAATATGCCCCTGGATAATTCAGAAACTCTTCTAGCAGAAGAGATTCCCAAAAGGAACAATACTTTCCAAGAAAGTAATTTAATGTCCAGAGAATGCATACGCTCAAACGGAGGAGCCTGTAAAGCCTTCAAAACCAAATTAAGACTCCAAGGAGGAGAGATTGATTTAAAGACAGGCTTGATATGAACCAAAGCCTGTACAAAACAATGAATATCAGGAAGATTAGCAATTTTTCTGTGGAACAGAACAGAAAGAGCAGAGATTTGTCCTTTCAAGGAACTTGCAGACAAACCCTTATCTAAACCATCCTGAAGAAACTGTACAATTTTAGGAATTCTAAAAGAATGCCAAGAGAATTTATGAGAAGAACACCATGAAATGTAAGTCTTCCAAACTCGGTAATAAATCTTTCTAGACACAGATTTACGAGCCTGCAACATAGGATTAATCACTGAGTCAGAGAAACCTCTATGACTAAGCACTAAGCGTTCAATCTCCATACCTTCAAATTTAATGATTTAAGATCCTGATGGAAAAACGGGCCTTGAGATAGAAGGTCTGGCCTTAACGGAAGTGGCCAAGGTTGGCAACTGGACATCCGAACAAGATTCACATACCAAAACCTGTGTGGCCATGCTGGAGCCACCAGCAGTACAAACAAATGCTCCATTATGATTTTGGAAATCACTCTTGGAAGAAGAACTAGAGACGAAAAAATATAAGCAGGTTGATAACTCCAAGGAAGTGTCAACGCATCCACTGCTTCCGCCTGAGGATCCCTGGACCTGGACAGATACCTGGGAAGTTTCCTGTTTAGATGAGAAGCCATCAGATCTATTTCTGGAAGCCCCCACATCTGAACATTCTGAAAAAACACATCTGGGTGAAGAGACCACTCTCCCGGATGTAAAGTCTGACAACTGAGATAATCCGCTTCCCAATTGTCTATACCTGGAATATGGACCACAGAAATTAGACTTGAGCTGGATTCTGCCCAAGCAAGTATCCGAGATACTTCTTTCATAGCTTGAGGACTGTGAGTCCCACCCTGATGATTGACATATGCCCCGGTTGTGACATTGTCTGTCTGAAAACAGATAAACGGTTCTCTCTTCAGAAGAGGCCAAAACTGAAGAGCTCTGAAAATCGCACGGAGTTCCAAAATATTGATTGGTAATCTCGCCTCTTGAGATTTCCAAGCCCCCTGCGGTATCAGAGATCCCCAGACAGCTCCCCAACCTGAAAGACTCGCATCTGTTGTGATCACAGTCCAGGTTGGACAAACAAAAGAGGCCCCTTGAACTAAACAATGGTGATCAAACCACCAAGTCAGAGATAGTCGAACATTGGGATTTAAGGATATTAATTGTGATAGCTTTGTATAATCCCTGCACCATTGGTTCAGCATACAAAGCTGAAGAGGTCTCATGTGAAAACGAGCAAAGGGGATCCGATGCTGCAGTCATGAGACCTAAAACCTCCATGCACATAGCTACTGAAGGGAATGATTGAAACTGAAGTTTCCGACAAGCTGCAACCAATTTCAGATGTCTCTTGTCTGTTAGAGACAAAGTCATGGATACTGAATCTATTTGGAAACCTAAAAAGGTTACCCTTGTCTGAGGAATCAAAGAACTTTTTGGTAAATTGATCCTCCAACCATGTCTTTGAATAAACAACACTAGTTGATTCATGTGAGATTCTGCAGAACGTAAAGACTGAGCAAGTACCAAGATATCGTCCAAATAAGGAAACACCGCAATACCCCGCTCTCTGATTACAGAGAGTAGAGCACCGATAACCTTTGAAAAGATCCTTGGAGCTGTCGCTAGGCCAAAAGGAAGAGCAACAAATTGGTAATGCTTGTCTAGAAAAGAGAATCTCAGGAACTGATAGTGATCTGGGTAAATCGGAATATGAAGATATGCATCCTGTAAGTCTATTGTGGACATATAATGTCCTTGCTAAACAAAAGGCAGAATAGTCCTTATAGTCACCATTTTGAATATTGGTATTCTTACATAACGATTCAAAATTTTTAGATCCAGAACTGGTCTGAAAGAATTCTCGTTCTTCGGGACAATGAACAGATTTGAATAAAACCCTAGACCCCGTTCCTGAAAAGGAACTGTCACAATTACCCCAGATAACTCCAGGTCTGAAACATACTTCAGAAAAGCCTGAGCTTTTTCTAGGTTCACTGGAATGTGTGAGAGAAAGAAACTTCTCACAGGCGGTCTTACTTTGAAACCTATTCTGTACTCCTGAGAAACAATGTTCTGAATCCAATGATTTTGGATTGAATTGATCCAAACATCCTTGAATAATCTTAGTCTTCCCCCTACCAGCTGAGCTAGAATGAGGGCCGCACCTTCATGCAGACATAGGAGCTGATTTAGATCTTTTAAATGGCTTGGATTTATTCCAGACTGAAGAAGGCTTCCATTTGGAAACCGTTCCCTTAGGGGAAGGATCAGGTTTCTGTTCCTTATTTTGTCGAAAGAAACGAAAACGGTTAGTAGCCTTAAATTTGCTCTTAAATTTTTTTATCCTGAAGCAAAAAAAGCTCCCTTCCCCCCAATGACAGTTGAAATAATCGAATCCAACTGAGAACCAAATAATTTATTACCTTGGAAAGAGAGAGATAGCAATGTAGATTTAGAAGTCATATCAGCATTCCAAGATTTAAGCCATAAAGCTCTTCTAGCTAAAATAGCTAAAGACATATATCTAACATCAATTCTAATGATATAAAAAATGCCATCACAAATGAAAATATTAGCATGTTGAATTAACTTAACAATGCTATACACATTATGATCTGGTACTTGTTGCGCTAAGGTTTCTAACCAAAAAGTTGAAGCAGCTGCAACATCAGCCAAAGAAATAGTAGGCCTAAGAAGATGACCTGAACATAAATAAGCCTTCCTTAGATAAGATTCAAGTTTCCTATCTAAAGGATCTTTAAAAGTAGTACTACTGCCGTAGGAATAGTAGTACGCTTTGCAAGAGTAGAGATGGCCCCATCAACTTTGGGGATCTTTTCCCAAAACTCCAATCTATCAGTCGGCAAAGGATACAGTTTCTTAAACCTTGAAGCAGGAGTAACATTCCCTAGAAATCACATCTGAAATAGCATCAGGAACTGGAAAAACCTCAGGAATAACTACATGAGGTTTAAAAACCGAATTTAAACGTTTACTAGTTTTAATATCAAGAGGACTGGACTCCTCCATATCTAATGCAATCAACACCTCCTTTAATAAGGAACAAATATACTCCATTTTAAATAAGTATGAAGATTTGTCAGTGTCAATATCTGAGACAGAATCTTCTGAACCAGATAGATCCTCATCAGAGATAGATAAATCAGAATGTTGTCGGTCATTTAAAAATTCATCAATTTTAAGAGAAGTTTTAAAAGACCTTTTACGTTTATTAGAAGGTGGTATGACAGACAAAGCCTTCGGAATGGAATTAGACACAAATTCTCTCACATTAACAGGAATATCCTGAGCATTAGATGTTGAAGGACTAGCAACAGGTAATGGATTACTACTAATGGAAATATTGTCTGCATGTAAAAGAATGTCATGACAACTATCACAAACTACAGCCGGAGGAACAGTTACCACAAGTTTACAACAAATGCCTTTAGCTTTGGTAGAACCAACATCATGCAGAAATATTCCAGTAGTAGATTCTGAGACCGGGTCAGATTGAGACATCTTGCAATATATAAGAGAAAAAATAACATATAAAGCAAAATGATCAATTTCCTTATATGACAGTTTCAGGAATGGGAAAGAAATGCAAACAAAATAAGCCCCTGGAAACCAGAAGCAAAAAGAAATGAAGAAGTCAAAAGTCTTGGCACCAAGTATGACGCCCACAACTGACAAAATATTTTTTGGCGCCAAAAACGTCTGCAACAAAGACGAGCATCATAGATGATGCAACCATGTGAAAACTCTCGGCGCCAACTAAGACGCCGGAAATGACGAAATTACGTCAACAAACATGATTCTCGCGCCAAGAAAGTCTTGCGCCAAGAATAACGCAATAAATTATAGCATTTTGCGCTCCCGCAAGCCTAACAGCCCGCAATTTAGAAAAGAAAGTCAATTTGAAAATTTCAGGTAAGGTTTTTTTTATATGCATTTCCCAGAAATGAAACTGACAGTCTGCAAAAAGGAAATATACTGATAAACGTGAATCATGGCAAATAAGTATAAACATATATTTAGAACTTTAAATATAAAGTGCCAAACCATAGCTGTGAGTGTCTTAAATAAAGGAAACATACTTGCCAAAAGACACTCATCTACATAAAGTAGATAGCCAAACCAGTACTGAAATGAGAATCAGCAGAGGTAATGGTATAAAAGTCGATCTGAAAAGGGAGGTAGGAGATGAATCTCTACGACCGATAACAGAGAACCTATGAAATAGATCCCCGTTAGGATGACCATTGTATTCAATAGGTAATACTCCCTTCACATCCCTCTGTCATTCACTGCACTCTGAGAGGAACCAGGCTTCAAAAAAGCTGAGAAGTGCATATCAACGTAGAAATCTAGCACAAACTTACTTCACCACCTCCATAGGATGCAAAGTTTGTAAAACTGAATTGTGGGTGTGGTGAGGGATGTATTTATAGGCATTTTGAGGTTTGGGAAACTTTGCCCCTCCTGGTAGGATTGTATATCCCATACATCACTAGCTCATGGACTCTTGCCAATTACATTAAACAAATAAATATATACACATACATACATATATTTACCTGTAGTACAGGGAGTGCAGAATTATTAGGCAAGTTGTATTTTTGAGGATTAATTTTATTATTGAACAACAACCATGTTCTCAATGAACCCAAAAAACTCATTAATATCAAAGCTGAATATTTTTGGAAGTAGTTTTAGTTTGTTTTTAGTTTTAGCTATTTTAGGGGGATATCTGTGTGTGCAGGTGACTATTACTGTGCATAATTATTAGGCAACTTAACAAAAAACAAATATATACCCATTTCAATTATTTATTTTTACCAGTGAAACCAATATAACATCTCAACATTCACAAATATACATTTCTGACATTCAAAAACAAAACAAAAACAAATCAGTGACCAATATAGCCACCTTTCTTTGCAAGGACACTCAAAAGCCTGCCATCCATGGATTCTGTCAGTGTTTTGATCTGTTTACCATCAACATTGCGTGTACTGTTTTCCCTCCTTGTAAATCTCACATTTGATGATGGACCACAGGTTCTCAATGGGGTTCAGACTAGGTGAACAAGGAGGCCATGTCATTAGATTTTGTTCTTTTATACCCTTTCTTGCCAGCCACGCTGTGGAGTACTTGGACGCGTGTGATGGAGCATTGTCCTGCATGAAAATCATGTTTTTCTTGAAGGATGCAGACTTCTTCCTGTACCACTGCTTGAAGAAAGTGTCTTCCAGAAACTGGCAGTAGGACTGGGAGTTGAGCTTGACTCCATCCTCAACCCGAAAAGGCCCCACAAGCTCATCTTTGATGATACCAGCCCAAACCAGTACTCCACCTCCACCTTGCTGGCGTCTGAGTCAGACTGGAGCTCTCTGCCCTTTACCAATCCAGCCACAGGCCCATCCATCTGGCCCATCAAGACTCACTCTTATTTCATCAGTCCATAGAACCTTAGAAAAATCAGTCTTGAGATATTTCTTGGCCCAGTCTTGATGTTTCAGCTTGTGTGTCTTGTTCAGTGGTGGTCGTCTTTCAGCCTTTCTTACCTTGGCCATGTCTCTGAGTATTGCACACCTTGTGCTTTTGGGCACTCCAGTGATGTTGCAGCTCTGAAATATGGCCAAACTGGTGGCAAGTGGCATCTTGGCAGCTGCACGCTTGACTTTTCTCAGTTCATGGGCAGTTATTTTGCGCCTTGGTTTTTCCACACGCTTCTTGCGACCCTGTTGACTATTTTGAATGAAACGCTTGATTGTTCGATGATCACGCTTCAGAAGCTTTGCAATTTTAAGAGTGCTGCATCCCTCTGCAAGATATTTCACTATTTTTGACTTTTCTGAGCCTGTCAAGTCCTTCTTTTGACCCATTTTGCCAAAGGAAAGGAAGTTGCCTAATAATTATGCACACCTGATATAGGATGTTGATGTAATTAGACCACACCCCTTCTCATTACAGAGATGCACATCACCTAATATGCTTAATTGGTAGTAGGCTTTCGAGCCTATACAGCTTGGAGTAAGACAACATGCATAAAGAGGATGATGTGGTCAAAATACTCATTTGCCTAATAATTCTGCACTCCCTGTATATATATATATATATATATATATATATATATATATATATATATATATATATATATATATATATATATATACATACATACATATATATATTTGTGTAGAAAATTAGAACATTTTATAAGAGGCCAAGTGTGTTTGTCTGAAGCTGTCATGCGCAGTAGAAACAGCACGAGGACAAACACACCTGGTCTTACCTGACATGCTGTTGCGGCGAAAGTGGTCATGGCCAGGCGGGAATGTGGGCGTGTCTGGCGGAAATGTGGGGGTGACTGGGGCATGGCCGGGCACGGTCAGCGCGAGAGAGAGGGGAGAGAAATAGAAAGAGAGGGGGAGAAACAAAAAGAGATAGGAAAGAGCTAAAGAGAGGGGTAAGAGCAGAAGAGATGGGAAGTGCAGAAGAGAGGGGGGAGAGAAAGCAAAATAGAGGGGAAAGAGCAAAAGAGAGGGGAATGAGCAAAATAGAGAGAAGAGAGAGAAAAAGAGAGGGGGGAGAGAGAGCAAAAGATAGGGGGGAGAGAGAGCAATAGAGAGAGGGGAGAGAGAGCAATAGAGAGAGGGGAGAGAGAGCAATAGAGAGGGGGAGCGAGAGAAAAAGAGAGGGGAGAGAGAGAAAAAGAGGGAGGAAAGAGAGCAATAGAGAGGGGGAGAAAGATCAAAAGAGAGGGATGGAGAGAAAGAGCAAAAGAGAGGGGAGAGAGACAGAGTAAAAGAGAGGAGTTAGAGAGGGGGGAGAGAGAGAGCAAAAGAGAGGGATGGGGAGAAAGAGCAAAAGAGAGGGATGGAGAGAGAGGGATGGAGAGAGAGAGCAAACAAAAAGGAGAGACAGAGCAAAAGAGGGGGGGGAGAGAGAGCGCAAAAGAGAGAAAGGAGAGAGAGCACAAAAGAGAGGGGGAGAGAGAGAAAGCGCAAAAGAGAGGGGGAGAGAGCGTGCAAAAGAGGGGGGAAGAGAGAGTGCAAAAGAGAGAGAGAGAACACAAAACAGAGGGGGGAGAGAGCATAAAAAAGAGGGGAAGAGAGAACGCAAAAGAGAGGGGAGAAAGAGCAAAAGAGAGGGATGGAGAGAGAGAGCAAACAAAAAGGAGAGACAGAGCAAAAGAGGGGAGAGAGAGAGCACAAAAGAGAGGGGGAGAGAGAGAAAGCGCAAAAGAGAGGGGGAGAGAGCGTGCAAAAGAGGGGGAGAGAGAGTGCAAAAGAGAGAGAGAGAACACAAAACAGAGGGGGGAGAGAGCATAAAAAAGAGGGGGAGAGAGAACGCAAAAGAGAGGGGGGAGAGAACAAAAGAGAGGGGGGAGAGAAAGCAAAAGAGAGGGGGAGAGAGAGTGCAAAAGAGAGGGGTGGAGAGAGTGCAAAAGAGAGGGGGGGGGAGAGAGCACAAAAGAGAGGGGGGAGAGAGAGCACAAAAGAGAGGGGGAGAGAGAGCACAAAAAAGAGGGGAGAGAGAGAGTTCAAAAGAGAGGGGGAGAGAGAGAGAGCTCAAAAGAGAGGGTGAGAGAGAGCACGCAAAAGAGGGGGGTAGAGAGAGAGCGCAAAAGAGAGGGGGAGAGACAGCACAAAAGAGGGGGAGAGAGAACAAAAGACAGGGGGGAGAGAAAGCAAAAGTGAGGTGGAGCGAGAGAGAGTACAAAAGAGAGGGAGAGAGAGTGCAAAAGAGAGGGGGAGAGAGCACAAAAGAGAGGGGGAGAGAGCAGAAAAGAGAGGGAGGAAAGAGAGCAAAAGAGAAGGGGAGAGAGAGAGAGAGAGAAGAGAGGGCGGAGAGAGAGAGCAAAAGAGTGGGGGAGAGAGAGAGAGCGCAAAAGAGAGGGGGAGAGAGCGCAAAAGAGAGGGGGAGAGAGCGTAAAAGAGAGGGGGAGAGAGCGTAAAAGAGAGGGAGGAGAGAGAGCAAATGAGAGGGGGAGAGAGAGAGAGAAGAGAGGGCAGAGAGAGAGAGCAAAAGAGTGGGGGGAGAGAGCGCAAAAGAGAGGGGGAGAGAGCACAAAAGAGAGGGAGGAAAGAGAGCAAAAGAGAAGGGGAGAGAGAGAGAGAGAGAAGAGAGGGCGGAGAGAGAGAGCAAAAGAGTGGGGGAGAGAGAGCGCAAAAGAGAGGGGGAGAGAGCGCAAAAGAGAGGGGGAGAGAGCGTAAAAGAGAGGGAGGAGAGAGAGCAAATGAGAGGGGGAGAGAGAGAGAGAAGAGAGGGCAGAGAGAGAGAGCAAAAGAGTGGGGGGAGAGAGCGCAAAAGAGAGGGGGAGCGAGAGAGAGTGCAAAAGAGAGGGGGAGAGAGCGCAAAAGAGAGGGGGACAGAGCGTAAAAGAGAGGGGGACAGAGCGTAAAAGAGAGGGGGAGAGAGCAAGGGGTGGGACTGCTGTACTGCAAAAAATGGCCCATGTGAACGGGCTTTAGGACTAGTATAATATATATTTAAACAATGTTATTTTAGCATCTGGGTGGCACTTTGCCAATAGATCATAAAATAGGTAAGGTAGTTGCAATTTGCAGTATGTCCTTCTAGGTTAGCTATTATATTTTATCTCTGTTTTTAAATTGATTTGAAACCCAAAAACAAATACAATAATAATAATAAAAAAATCTTATTTAGAAACATAGAAACATAGATATTGACGGCAGATAAGAGCCATAGGCCCAGCAAGTCTGCCCGACCTTACCTAACAGTATAAACTTATCTAGTTTTACTTATATTATTATATTATAATTTACTTATATTACCATATTTACTTTGTTCTTTTAGTAACCTTTGTTGAAAAGCAGGTATGTATAGGCTTAGGAGCATGCACTTGTCTGGAGCACAAGTTGGCAGGAGTGTTTGCTGCCATGTAGTGCTCCAGACATGGGCACACTGCCTACTTAGGTATACTCTTCAACAAAGAATACTATAAGAACTAAACAAATTAACTTGCACACGTAGATGAAAGTAAAGACAACCTTACAAGTGCAAACTAAAATTGCGTTGGTTTAGCAGGACGACCTTGCGTAAAGGGTTAGGGCTTAAAAAATGTTGCATTAAACACAACATTAAAATAAAGTGTTACACTCATATATACAATATCTAATACAAATTATTCATATATATTAAAAAGGGGTTAAAAGGTATATGGAATATATATGACAATGAATTTGACTGGAAAGGGCTATAAAGTATATTCCTACATACATGTACATGTGTGTGTGTATATATATATATATATGTGCATACATGTGTATTTGTGTATATACGTATATTCATACATGTATACACACAGTGCTTTTTTTGTAAAAAAAAAAAAAAAAAAGGTGCCGGTATTTTTAATTTATATATTCTGCTCAGTAACTTTGATAAAAGCAAAGGAACAACATTATTTACAACATTTGATGTATTTTGCAGACCCTATTTACATGACAATTACAAATATTACCTCTTATGAGTTGGCAGAGGAGGGGGTACTCAGTACCGGTTAGCACCCCCAAACATCAAAAAAGCCCTGTATACACATATGAAAACATATATACATACATACAGAATGAGTAGCAATCTGCCAGGAATGAACACCAGCTCAGTGGCTTGTTCTATGACCTGGTTACCCCCTTGGAGTAGCTTCTTTTAGCCCAATTGTGCTTTTAACAGTGGAAAACTTTCCTGAAGTATATCAGTCTCATCCCGCCTAACAAGGCTAGTCCAGACCCCACAATACCAGGCAATTCTCCTCTGAACAAGGAAAATTGCAATCTCAAATGAGCGTTTCAGGCTCATTCGGGCTTTGTCAGTGAATTGCAGCTCATCTCACTTTATTATGACCCTGGGGAAAGTCTCCCTAAGGGTGATGGGGGAAACCATTGTTCCTGCAAAGAATGTCTCCCTAAGGGTGATGGGGGAAACCATTGTTTCTGCAAAGAACAGACAGAACGAGAGACAATCCTTTTAAAAGCCAAAGATGGAATAGGTTGGTCAATATGCATACATTTTTTGTGACGAGCATTGGTAGAAACTCAGCCTGTTTGCATAAAACACATTTATAAATGATAGAAAAATTCTTATCAGAAATAGCTTCCAAATCTGGATTAGGCCCAGCTTGCTGCCTGGGTCCAAGAACAAAATGACGCCCCCCTCCCCACTTTCAATGCTCCCAACATTTGAAAAAGCCAGAGAGGGAAACTTTTCATAGTTCATATTGCATGTTTGTGATATATAATTTATTTAATATTAATTTACAGACATTTATTGACACAACTAGAAAAAAAACACAATTACGTTGGAATTGTGTGGCAATTTATTGTCTTCGAGCAGACACTGCACTAATTTCTTGAGCATCTTCTATGTTCTCAGAGCTCTCCTCATCAAGGGTGGATGATACTTCTATTTAATCCTCATCTCCCTGGCGCATAGCAGCATTATGTAATATACAACATACGATAATGATTTGTCTCACTTTTACTGGTGAGTAGTAATGTATCCACCCCTAATGGTCGCCGTACCTGAATTTCCTCTTTAGAATCTGAAAGGTGCGCTCTATGCAACTCCTTGTGCTTTTGTGTGATTCATTATATCTTATTTCTGCTGCAGTTTTTTTTTTCTACATGGGTGTCCTGCGTCCCCTTAAGAAAAAAAAATAGCAGTTGAATAATGTTCTGTAAATTAGAAATACTGTTACAGATTTAAACACTGGGCTATGGCTGACTGTAATGACAACTAGAATAGATATTCCCATAGTGTAAACAATACAACATTTTATACATTTAGACTATTATAAAACTTTATAACTGCTTATGGCATAACCACAAGCTAAATATATGTACATTCAACACTTTACCATTTATTAAAGGTATTCCTCTTACCAAGTACACATCTCTTGGGCATTTCATTGTGTTTGAACTTCGTATAAAGAACAGATTGATGCAGAGTATAGTAGTGGTGATATGAACCAAGGAATTACATACCATTTGCACATTAAGAGAGGGAAAATGCTTTAGATTGCAGAACATTTCTTCTCTTTCCCTTGGTGGGCCCAAATCAATATGTTTATCATGACTGGTGTGAGAAGGGAGACGTGGAATACTGGGTGAATCTTGAGGGTTCTTGGGTAAGGCCACTCAATAGGCAGTAGAACAGACCTTGTTAACAATTCGAAATGGTCCAATGAATCTGGGACCCAATTTTGTACAAGGTTGCTTCAGGTGAATGAAGGATAACCACACCTTTTTTCCAGTGCGGTATGAAGGTGCCTTAGTACGTTTGCGGTCGTCAAATTTCTTATATCTTCTGGAGGAGTGTAAAAGCATTTGACGGTCACATTGCCAATGCCTGCAGGGATTCTTAATGGCACGGTCAGCACCAGGAACTCCAGAAGTACAATTAGACAAATGGAAGGTTCTAGGATCAAATCAGTAGGCAGCCCGGAATGGGAGACGTTTGTAAGGAGGAATTGAAAAGGGAGTTGTGGGCCAGTTCTGCTAGAGGAAGAAGTTGAGACCAGTTGGATAGTTGATGATTGACATAGTGCCTGAGGAAAAATTCCAGGGATTGGTTCACTCGCTCAGTCTGACCGGTGGATTGGGGATGATGAGCGGTACATAGCGAAATGGTGATACTAAACTGTTTGCAAAGAGACCTCCAAAATCTAAAAACAAATTGGACTCCTCTATCAGAAACTATGTCCAATGGGAACCCGTGCAATCGGGTGACATGAAGGATGAAAAGGTCAGAGAGTTTCTGAGCGGAGGTCAATCCAGGCAAAGGATTGAAATGGGCGAACATGGAGAACCTGTCCACCACAACCCATATGGCCTTATTTCCTTCAGAAAGAGGAAGATCAGTAATAAAGTCCATGGAGATGTGTGACCAGGGATAATGAGGTATAGGAAGTGGTTGTAATAATCCAGAAGGTAATTGTCGAGACTGTTTATTGGAGGCACAAGAATTGCAAGTGGAAATGTATTCTTTAACATCCTTTACCATGGAAGGACACCAAACGTGTTGTCAGAGTTTCCATAAGGTATTGTTTACCCCAGGATGTCTGGAAAGTACGCTATCATGAGCCCATCGCAGCAGCTTAAGGCGAAGTTTAGGAGGGACGTACAGAAGCCCTGGAGGAAAATTGCGAGAAGAAGGTACTTTATCTTGAGCAGAGCGTAGAGCCTGAATCGTGAAGGTGGATAGTTGATCCAGTATACTGACAGGATGAAGTATAGGTTCTGAATCAAACTGTACAGAATCTGAGGGTATAAATTGCCTGGACAAATTATCTGCCTTAGTATTTTTGATACCAGGAACATAAGAAAGAACAAAATTAATAAAGTCACCAAGCCTGATGAGAGTTGAGACGTTTAGCCATGTGGAGATAAAGGAGATTCTTGTGGTCAGTCAGGATTAGAAATGATTGACTGGTGCCTGTGAGCCAGTGTCTCCATTCATCCAAAGCCAGTTTTATGGCCAGTAGCTCTTTGTTGCCTACATAGTTGAGTTTGGCAGGACTAAGGCCTAGATTTGGAGTTTTGTCGGTAACGACCCGCGTAGCTAACGCTGGCTTTTTTCTGGCCGCACCATAAAAATAACTCTGGTATTGAGAGTCCACAAAAAGGCTGCGTTAGGCTCCAAAAAAGGAGCGTAGAGCATTTTTAACGCAGCTTCAACTCTCGATACCAGTGTTGCTTACGCAAGCGGACAGCCTCAAAAACGTGCTCGTGCACGATTCCCCCATAGGAAACAATGGGGCTGTTTGAGCTGGAAAAAAACCTAACACCTGCAAAAAAGCCGCGTTCAGCTCTTAACGCAGCCCCATTGTTTGCTATGGGGAAAAACTTCCTACGTCTGCACCTAACACCCTAACATGTACCCCGAGTCTAAACACCCCTAACTTTACACTTATTAACCCCTAATCTGCCGCCCCCGCTATCGCTGACCCCTGCATATTATTTTTAACCCCTAATCTGCCGCTCCGTAAACCGCCGCTACTTACATTATCCTTATGTACCCCTAATCTGCTGCCCCTAACACCGCCGACCCCTATATTATATTTATTAACCCCTAATCTGCCCCCCACAAGGTCGCCTCCACCTAACTACACTTATTAACCCCTAATCTGCCGAGCGGACCTGAGCGCTACTATAATAAAGTTATTAACCCCTAATCCGCCTCACTAACCCTATAATAAATAGTATTAACCCCTAATCTGCCCTCCCTAACATCGCCGACACCTAACTTCAAACATTAACCCCTAATCTGCTGACCGGAGCTCACCGCTACTATAATAAATGTATTAACCCCTAAAGCTAAGTCTAACCCTAACACTAACACCCCCCTAAGTTAAATATAATTTTTATCTAATGAAATTAATTAACTCTTATTAAATAAATTATTCCTATTTAAAGCTAAATACTTACCTGTAAAATAAATCCTAATATAGCTACAATATAAATTATAATTACATTGTAGCTATTTTAGGATTAATATTTATTTTACAGGCAACTTTGTAATTATTTTAACCAGGAACAATAGCTATTAAATAGTTAAGAACTATTTAATAGTTACCTAGTTAAAATAATAGCAAAATTACCTGTAAAATAAATCCTAACCTAAGTTACAATTAAACCTAACACTATACTATCATTAAATTAATTAAATAAAATACATACAATTACCTACAATTAAACCTAACACTACACTATCAATAAATAAATTAAATACAATTCCTACAAATAACTACAATGAAATAAACTAACTAAAGTACAAAAAATAAAAAAGAACTAAGTTACAAAAAATAAAAAAATATTTACAAACATAAGAAAAA
Source organism: Bombina bombina (assembly GCF_027579735.1). NCBI lineage: Eukaryota > Metazoa > Chordata > Amphibia > Anura > Bombinatoridae > Bombina > Bombina bombina. The sequence continues at coordinate 722,740,535 of NC_069501.1, read as the reverse complement.
TATTACAACAATTTTAAACTAATTACACCTACTCTAAGCCCCCTAATAAAATAACAAAGCCCCCCAAAATAACAAAATGCCCTACCCTATTCTAAATTACTACATTTCAAAGCTCTTTTACCTTACCAGCCCTGAACAGGGCCCTTTGCGGGGCATGCCCCAAGAAATTCAGCTCTTTTGCCTGTAAAAAAAAAACATACAATACCCCCCCAACATTACAACACACGACCCACATACCCCTAATCTAACCCAAACCCCCCTTAAATAAACCTAACACTAAGCCCCTGAAGATCTTCCTACCTTGTCTTTACCCTACCAGGTTCACCGATCCGTCCTGAAGAGCTCCTCCGATGTCCTGATCCAAGCCCAAGCGGGGGGCTGAAGAGGTCCATGATCCGGCTGAAGTCTTCATCCAAGCGGGAGCTGAAGAGGTCCATGATCCGGATGAAGTCTTCTATCAACGGCATCTTCAATCTTCTTTCTTCCGGATCCATCTTGCAGACCTCTGACGCGGAACATCCTCTTCTCCCGACGCCTACTAGCCGAATGACGGTTCCTTTAAGGGACGTCATCCAAGATGGCGTCCCTCGAATTCCGATTGGCTGATAGGATTCTATCAGCCAATCGGAATTAAGGTAGGAATATTCTGATTGGCTGATGGAATCAGCCAATCAAAATCAAGATCAATCCGATTGGCTGATCCAATCAGCCAATCAGGTTGAGCTCGCATTCTATTGGCTGATCGGAACAGCCAATAGAATGCAAGCTCAATCTGATTGGCCGATCGAATCAGCCAATCGGATTGAACTTGATTCTGATTGGCTGATTCCATCAGCCAATCAGAATATTCCTACCTTAATTCCGATTGGCTGATAGAATCCTATCAGCCAATCGGAATTCGAGGGACGCCATCTTGGATGACGTCCCTTAAAGGAACCGTCATTCGGCTAGTAGGCGTCGGGAGAAGAGGATGTTCCGCGTCGGAGGTCTGCAAGATGGATCCGGAAGAAAGAAGATTGAAGATGCCGTTGATAGAAGACTTCATCCGGATCATGGACCTCTTCAGCTCCCGCTTGGATGAAGACTTCAGCCGGATCATGGACCTCTTCAGCCCCCCGCTTGGGCTTGGATCAGGACATCGGAGGAGCTCTTCAGGACGGATCGGTGAACCTGGTAGGGTGAAGACAAGGTAGGAAGATCTTCAGGGGCTTAGTGTTAGGTTTATTTAAGGGGGGTTTGGGTTAGATTAGGGGTATGTGGGTGGTGGGTTGTAATGTTGGGGGGGGGTATTGTATGTTTTTTTTTACAGGCAAAAGAGCTGAATTTCTTGGGGCATGCCCCGCAAAGGGCCCTGTTCAGGGCTGGTAAGGTAAAAGAGCTTTGAAATGTAGTAATTTAGAATAGAGTAGGGCATTTTGTTATTTTGGGGGGCTTTGTTATTTTATTAGGGGGCTTAGAGTAGGTGTAATTAGTTTAAAATTGTTGTAATATTTTTCTTATGTTTGTAAATATTTTTTTATTTTTTGTAACTTAGTTCTTTTTTATTTTTTGTACTTTAGTTAGTTTATTTCATTGTAGTTATTTGTAGGAATTGTATTTAATTTATTTATTGATAGTGTAGTGTTAGGTTTAATTGTAGGTAATTGTAGGTATTTTATTTAATTAATTTAATGATAGTATAGTGTTAGGTTTAATTGTAACTTAGGTTAGGATTTATTTTACAGGTAATTTTGTTATTATTTTAACTAGGTAACTATTAAATAGTTCTTAACTATTTAATAGCTATTGTACCTGGTTAAAATAATTACAAAGTTGCCTGTAAAATAATTATTAATCCTAAAATAGCTACAATGTAATTATAATTTATATTGTAGCTATATTAGGATTTATTTTACAGGTAAGTATTTAGCTTTAAATAGGAATAATTTATTTAATAAGAGTTAATTAATTTCGTTAGATAAAAATTATATTTAACTTAGGGGGGAGTTAGTGTTAGGGTTAGACTTAGCTTTAGGGGTTAATACATTTATTATAGTAGCGGTGAGCTCCGGTCGGCAGATTAGGGGTTAATGTTTGAAGTTAGGTGTCGGCGATGTTAGGGAGGGCAGATTAGGGGTTAATACTATTTATTATAGGGTTAGTGATGCAGATTAGGAGTTAATAACTTTATAATAGTAGCGGTGCGGTCCGCTCGGCAGATTAGGGGTTAATAAGTGTAGGCAGGTGGAGGCGACGTTGTGGGGGGCAGATTAGGGGTTAATAAATATAATATAGGGGTCGGCGGTGTTAGGGGCAGCAGATTAGGGGTACATAGCTATAATGTAGGTGGCGGCGCTTTGCGGTCGGCAGATTAGGGGTTACTTATTGTAGGTAGCTGGCGGCGACGTTGTGGGGGGCAGGTTAGGGGTTAATAAATATAATACAGGGGTCGGCGGTGTTAGGGGCAGCAGATTAGGGGTACATAAGTATAACGTAGGTGGCGGTCGGCAGATTAGGGGTTAAAAAAATTTAATTGAGTGGCGGCGATGTGGGGGGGCCTCAGTTTAGGGTTACATAGGTAGTTTATGAGTGTTAGTGTACTTTAGAGTACAGTAGTTAAGAGCTTTATGAACCGGCGTTAGCCCAGAAAGCTCTTAAATACTGACTTTTTTCCTGCAGCTGGAGTTTTGTCGTTAGATGTCTAACGCTCACTTCAGCCACGACTCTAAATACCGGAGTTAGAAAGATCCCATTGAAAAGATAGGATACGCAATTTATGTAAGGGGATCTGCGGTATGAAAAAGTCACGGCTGAAAAGTGAGCGTTAGACCCTATTTTGAGTGACTCCAAATACCGGAGTTAGCCTAAAACCAGCGTTAGGAGCCTCTAACGCTGGTTTTCACGGCTAACGCCAAACTCCAAATCTAGGCCACAATCTTTTAGAAAAATATCCCACCGGATGTATTTTGCTTGTGACAGGATTACGTTGGGAGAGTACAGCTCCTGCAGCAATAGAGGAAACATCTACTTCGAGGATGAACTGGAGTTCAGGTATAGGATGATGAAGGATAGGTGCTGAGGAAAAAGCTGATTTCAATGTATCAAATGCCTTTAAAGCAGTGCTACGTCAATCTCTGCAGTTTTGACCCTTCTTGGTTAGAGAGGTAAGAGGAGAAGAGATATTAGCTAAGTTTTTTTATAAATTTTCTGTAATAATTGGCAAAGACAAGAAACCTTTGTAAGGATTTAAGGGTGGTAGGTCTGGGCCAATTCTTGATTGCGGATAGTTTTTCTGGGTCCATCTCAAATCCAGATTGAGAAATGATATACCCCAAAAAGGGAATAAAACTCTGGTGGAAAGAGCATTTCTCAAATTTAGCAAAAAGGGAGTTCTCTAGTATCCTTTGGAGTACTAATTTAACATGGTGTTTATGTTCCTGTATGGTTCTAGAATAAATGAGTATATCATCTAAATGGAGGATAATAAACTGGTTCAAGTAATCTCTGAAGATTTTGTTAACAAAGTGTTGGAATACTGCTGGGGCGTTGCACAATCCAAACGGCATTACTAGATATTCATAGTGACCAAATCTAGTGTTGAATGCTGTCTTCCATTCATCCCCTTTACGAATCCTAGCCAAGTTATAGGCCCCTCGAAGATCTAATTTGGAAAAGATAGTAGCACCTTGTAGACAATCAAAAAGCTCAGGAATGAGCGGAAGGGGATAACTGTTCTTTATACTGATTTGATTCAGGGCTCAAAAATATATACAAGGTCGAAGACCCCCCGCCTTCTTTTTTATAAAGAAGAATGCAGCCCCCACATGAGTAGAGGATAGACATAAATCCTCTGGCCAGGTTATCCTTGATGTAATCTTCAAGTGAGACTTATTCTTGACGAGAAAGAGGATACATTTTACCCCTAGGAAGAGGGCCTTCCGGGCAACAGATCTATGGGACAATCAAAGGTCCGATGAGGAGGTAAGCTTTCAGCATCTTTCTTTGAAAACACATCTTGAAAGGCATGATATTGAACTGGTAAAGAAACAGGGACGTCCAACAATGCTATAGTAGAACTGAAAGGTTTGGAAGGAATCTAAAGACAGTGTTTTAAACAAGTAGTTCCCCAAGCAGTAAGGTCTCCTTTAGACCAAAAGAAAACAGGATCATGGAGTTGTAACCAGGGTAGACCCAGAATGAAGGGGACGTGAGGAGAAGATATTGCATCAAAAAGGATTATTTCAGAGTGGAGCACACCCACAGACATAAGAAGAGGTACAATAGCATGTTGAATTTATCTGGAACCCAGGAGTTGTCCACAGACAGTGGTAACTTTGATTAAGTGGTTTTTGGAATTGAGAGGGATCATAAGAGATTCAGCAAAAGTTGAATTGATAAATACTACTGAAGCTCCGGAGTCAATGAGAGCTTGAGCTTGGAACTTGATATTTCTGAAGCAGAGGGTAACAGGAACGAAGAGTTTAGGATTGAGGGAAGGTGTAGGGTTTTGTCTTGATTCTGTCCCTCAATCAGTAGTTAAGCCCTGGCTTTTATTGGCTGGGTAGGACAGTCCTTTAACAAGTGACCTTTTACAGACACAGTCCTAATGTGCGCCTTCTAAGGTGTTCCGCTTCGGTTAACTTGATAGCACCCACTTCTATGGGTTCTACCATTTCAGAAGTGTTGGAACTGGAGGTAGTCAGTTTAGGAGAATGAGGAGCCAGACAAAAGACTGTCTTGGGAACTGGCCTCCTATTCCGATCTCTTTCTGGTAGACACTCTCATTATCGGGCGTAAAGTTTAATGTACAAGTAAATGAGGTCTTCAAGAAAATCCGGAAGATCATGAAATACGAGCTCATCTTTCAAGCATTCACAAAGTCCTTTGCGAAAAGCAGCTCATAAGGCCCCATGGTTCCACATGGTTTCAGCGGCTAAAGTCCGGAATTCTATAGCATACTGAGCCACTGAAAGGGAACCTTGTCTCAAATCTAACAACCCAGTCTCAGCTGCTGTACACCTTCCTGGTGTACAGCAGCTGAGACTGCGGAAAAGGTGGACACAAAGGATTCCACATTATTAACTAGGTGGTCATCTTTTTCCAGAAGAGGCGAAACCCAAGCCAAAGCTTTACCTTTCATGAGAGAGATCAAAAAGGTGATCTTGGAAGATGGAGTGGAAAACATTTGAGGATTATTTCTGAAATGTAGGCGACACTGGTTCAGGAATCCGCGACAATCTTCAGGATTGCTGTCGTATTTGTCAGGGAGTGGGATTCTTGGAATCAAATGTCCTTCAGATTGAAGTGGACTGTAGACAGTGTCAGAACTGGCTGCAGCAGTAGCAGCAACAGTGGGAGGAGCATCTTGAACAGGTGAGGTGAGATTGTGCAGAAGAGCGGTAATCTGATCAAGTTTAGAATCCAAGGATTGCAGATGTGCAGAGTGGGTTCCAAGAAGCTGTCCTTGGAGGGTCACGGCCCTGGCCAACTCAGCGGGGTCCATTTTTTTTTTTTTTTTTGGCCCATTTGTATTGTCAGATATAGGTACTGTCAGGAATAGAGTGAACTCAACTAACACTAGCAAACTGAGTGTAAACCAGGACGTGACCCACAACAGCTACTGAACAAAAGATACTCAAAGGCTGGATCTGCAGAAGTCAGAGGATCACAGAGGATAGCAGACAGTCCACGGGTAACAGGGTACACTGAAGAGTAGTCAGGCAGATCTTGGCAACTGGGTATCAGGCAGTATAGGGTTAAGTAACAGCGTAGTCAGGCAGGCAGAGTTTGGCAACTTGGTATCGGGCAGTATAGGGTTAAGCAACAGCGTAGTCAGGCAGGCAGAGTTTGGCAACTTGGAATCAGGCAGTAAAGGGTTAAGCAACAGCGTAGTCAGGCAGGCAGAGTTTGGCAACTTGGTATAAGGCAGCATAGAGTAAAGCAACAGGAACAAACTCACAGAACAAGTCACAGCAATCAGGGAAACAACAAACGGGCACCAGAAGGCAACACAGCGCCAGAAGGCAGAGAGAATCAAGCCGCAGGAAAACAGCAGAGTGGCATCATGACACCGTCTTTTGGCCAGATTACGAGTGGAGCGCTATTTAGAGATTTTGCCCATGCACTAACTGCGCTTGAAGTAAACTTTTTGTGTGCGTCGGGTTGTGCTCGCATTACAAGTTGAAAGTAAAAAGTTATTGCTTGCGCACTAACCAAATGCACGCAAAAAGCCAAAGTTAGAATATTGTGCACACTATCCTAGCATAAAAATATGAATATTTCACATTCCTATGTTCTTCACAAAGCAGAATATGTTCTATTTATTCAAACATATTTCTACATAGTTCTGATGTTTTTTTGGTACAATATATATATATATATATATATATATATATATATATATATATATATATATATATATATATATATATATATATATAGGGAGTGCAGAATTATTAGGCAAATTAGTATTTTGACCACATCATCCTCTTTATGCAGGTTGTCTTACTCCAAGCTGTATAGGCTCGAAAGCCTACTACCAATTAAGCATATTAGGTGATGTGCATCTCTGTAATGAGAAGGGGTGTGGTCTAATGACATCAACACCCTATATCAGGTGTGCATAATTATTAGGCAACTTCCTTTCCTTTGGCAAAATGGGTCAAAAGAAGGACTTGACAGGCTCAGAAAAGTCAAATATAGTGAGATATCTTGCAGAGGGATGCAGCACTCTTAAAATTGCAAAGCTTCTGAAGAGTGATCATCGAACAATCAAGCGTTTCATTCAAAATAGTCAACAGGGTCGCAAGAAGCGTGTGGAAAAACCAAGGCGCAAAATAACTGCCCATGAACTGAGAAAAGTCAAGCGTGCAGCTGCCAAGATGCCACTTGCCACCAGTTTGGCCATATTTCAGAGCTGCAACATCACTGGAGTGCCCAAAAGCACAAGGTGTGCAATACTCAGAGACATGGCCAAGGTAAGAAAGGCTGAAAGACGACCACCACTGAACAAGACACACAAGCTGAAACGTCAAGACTGGGCCAAGAAATATCTCAAGACTGATTTTTCTAAGGTTTTATGGACTGATGAAATGAGAGTGAGTCTTGATGGACCAGATGGATGGGCCCGTGCCTGGATTGGTAAAGGGCAGAGAGCTCCAGTCCGACTCAGACGCCAGCAAGGTGGAGGTGGAGTACTGGTTTGGGCTGGTATCATCAAAGATGAGCTTGTGGGGCCTTTTCGGGTTGAGGATGGAGTCAAGCTCAACTCCCAGTCCTACTGCCAGTTTCTGGAAGACACCTTCTTCAAGCAGTGGTACAGGAAGAAGTCTGCATCCTTCAAGAAAAACATGATTTTCATGCAGGACAATGCTCCATCACACGCGTCCAAGTACTCCACAGCGTGGCTGGCAAGAAAGGGTATAAAAGAAGAAAATCTAATGACATGGCCTTCTTGTTCACCTGATCTGAACCCCATTGAGAACCTGTGGTCCATCATCAAATGTGAGATTTATAAGGAGGGAAAACAGTACACCTCTCTGAACAGTGTCTGGGAGGCTGTGGTTGCTGCTGCACGCAATGTTGATGGTGAACAGATCAAAACACTGACAGAATCCATGGATGGCAGGCTTTTGAGTGTCCTTGCAAAGAAAGGTGGCTATATTGGTCACTGATTTGTTTTTGTTTTGTTTTTGAATGTCAGAAATGTATATTTGTGAATGTTGAGATGTTATATTGGTTTCACTGGTAAAAATAAATAATTGAAATGGGTATATATTTGTTTTTTGTTAAGTTGCCTAATAATTATGCACAGTAATAGTCACCTGCACACACAGATATCCCCCTAAAATAGCTATAACTAAAAACAAACTAAAAACTACTTCCAAAACTATTCAGCTTTGATATTAATGAGTTTTTTGGGTTCATTGAGAACATGGTTGTTGTTCAATAATAAAATTAATCCTCAAAAATACAACTTGCCTAATAATTCTGCACTCCCTGTATATATATATATATATATATATATATATATATATATATAGATGAATAATAGATGAATATATCTATAGGTATAGATTTATAGATATATATACATAGGAATATCTATTTGTATATATACATATATGTCTGTAAATACATATATACACACACACACACATATAAAAAACATATTTATACATACATATACACATATATATATATATATATATATATATATATACACACACACACACATACCGTACATATATATATATATATATATATATATATATATATATATACACACATATACATACAGTGGGGGGGAAAAGTATTTAGTCAGCCACCAATTGTGCAAGTTCTCCCACTTAAGAAGATGAAAGAGGCCTGTAATTTTCATCATAGGTATATCTCAACTATGAGAGACAAAATGTGGAAACAAATCTAAACAATCACATTGTCTGATTTGGAAAGAATTTATTTGCAAATTATGGTGGAAAATAAGTATTTGGTCAATATCAAAAGTTTATCTCAATACTTTGTTATATATCCTTTGTTGGCAATGACAGAGGTCAAACATTTTCTGTAAGTCTTCACAAGTTTGTCACACACTGTTGCTGGTATGTTGGCCCATTCCTGCATGCACATCTCCTCTAGAGCAGTGATGTTTTGGGGCTGTCGCTGGGCAACACAGACTTTCAACTCCCTCCAAAGGTTTTCTATGGGGTTGAGATCTGGAGACTGGCTAGCCCACTCCAGGACCTTGAAATGCTTCTTACGTAGATACTCCTTATTTGCCCGGGGGTGTGTTTGGGATCATTGTCATGCTGAAAGACCCAGCCATGTTTCATCTTCAATGTCCTTGCTGATTGAAGGAGGTTTGCACTCAAAATCTCACGATACATGGCCCCAATCATTCTTTCATGTACACGGATCAGTCGTACTGTTCCCTTTGCAGAGAAACAGCCCCAAAGCATGATGTTGCCACCCCCATGCTTCACAGTAGGTATGGTGTTCTTTGGTTGCAACTCAGCATTCTCTCTCCTCCAAACACGACGAGTTGTGTTTCTACCAAACAGTTCTACTTTGGTATCATCTGACCATATGACATTCTCTCAATCCGCTTCAGGATCAACCAAATGCTCTCTAGCATAGTTCAGATGGGCCCGGACATGTACTGGCTTAAGCAGGGGGACACGTCTGGCACAGCAGGATCTGAGTCCCTGGCGGCGTAGTGTGTTACTGATGGTAGCCTTTGTTACGTTGGTCCCAGCTCTCTGCAGGTCATTAACTAGGCCCCCCCCATGTGGTTCTGGGATGTTTGCTCACCATTCTTGTGATTATTTTGACCCCATGGGGTGAGATCTTTCGTGGAGCCCCAGATCGAGGGAGATTATCAGTGGTCTTGTATGTCTTCCATTTTCTAATTATTGCTCCCACAGTTGATTTCTTCACACCAAGCTGCTTGCCTATTGCAGATTCAGTCTTCCCAGCCTGGTGCAGGCCTACAATTTTGTTTCTGGTGTCCTTCGACAGCTCTTTGGTCTTCACCATAGTGGAGTTTGGAGTGTGACTGTTTGAGGTCGTGGACAGTTGTCTTTTATACTGATAACAAGTTCAAACAGGTGCCATTAATACAGGTAATGAGTGGAGGACAGAGGAGCCTCTTAAAGAAGAAGATACAGGTCTGTGAGAGCCAGAAATCTTGCATGTTTGTAGGTGACCAAATACTTATTTTCCACCATAATATGCAAATAAATTCTTTCCAAATCAGACAATGTGATTGTCTGGATTTGTTTCCACATTTTGTCTCTCATAGTTGAGGTATACCTATGAAGAAAATTACAGGCCTCTCTCATCTTCTTAAGTGGGAGAACTTGCACAATTGGTGGCTGACTAAATACTTTTTTGCCCCACTGTATATATACACAGATATATATTTATATAGGACAGAGATGACTAATAGATTTAGAATGTCAATTGCAATTCTAATTCAAAAAGTAGTATTGGTGCAGACCCTAAAAATTAGATATATGTAAAAAAAGAGGAAGACATCACAGGATTTTGGAAAATCCTGTACAAAGTGAGGGAATACAGCACTCTTTATAATCAAATGTAGTAATACAATTCAAAGGGATGCATTGTGTGTGAAACTTCTATACACATAACCATACGTAAAAAACCTTTGTACATAATGCTGGCCAGCAAACATAAACTAATATGACGTCTCATATATAGATATAACACAGCCTAAGCATAATAAATGCCTAATACACTATACCGTGGTACAAACGTGTATACTAGGAGTGTCAGCAAAGAGTCCCAACTGAAACCACATGTAACGTAAGGCTAAGATCATCTAAACACTAAGTTCATAAAGTAACAGCCATTTATGGCAGATCCTTGCGTTTAGAGACAGTTCCTGAGATTGTTGCAAACACAAGCGTATCTCAGATTTCTGTGAACCTTGATAATATATACAAAAAGAGAAAGAGGCTGATGGTAACTGGAGTTACCGCTGTAGTTGCAAAGGACCTTAAAGCATGTGGAGACTAAGTAACAACTTTACCGCCTCGTGTACTCCAGCACATATTTGCCTTCAGTTGTCTGTCAACCTTAGTGAAGATGTCCTTACCCGCATTGCTGTAGGGAACCCGTGTCTGTGTGTGTTCAGTCTAACG